>NW_020956528.1:89092-128774 GCF_003031625.1 Empidonax traillii
GATTTAGAGCCGTTCCCGGTAACTTTTCCGAGCGGAGGGATTGGACTTTACCAAGCGAGGCCACTGTCCTTTGCTTTGCAAAACAAACAGAGAGCGGCTTGGCCGGCAGCGGGGTGCAGGGCATGGGAACGCCGTTTGTTGTCCCGCGGCGCCGGCGTGGGTGCTGTCTACCAAAACCAACTCCAAAGCCTTCCCGGGGGAATTATTGGAAAGGCTTAAAGGCACCCGAAGCCAACCACAAACAGGTCTTGTTGAACACAAGTGATCCCAAGCGTAAGAGATCCGGTTTGTGCAGGAGTTGCTGTGCTGCTGCTGCTGCTGCTCGTCCCGCTGGCTCGCTCCGGGCTCTGCCCCGGGGGGGATTAAGCCCTAATCCCTCTCCTGACACCTGGATGTCCCTGTCGGCATCAATTTCCTCCCTGCCGACACCTCACTGGGACCGTGCCAGCCCCGATAGCTGAACGCTCCCCCGTGTTGCGTAGGGGTGAGAAAAACGAGCCTCTTCCAAGGGCTTGGATTTGGGACTCTTCCGTGTAGCCGAGCCGTGCTGTGTGCCTGGAGTCACCGCTCGCAGCTCCGCCGCGGCCAAACCAGAAATCCCCACGGATCCCGCCCAGCACACCCTGCCCGTGGCAGGAGGGTTGGGACAAGACGATCTTTTATGATCCCTCGCAGCCCCAAAACCATTCTGTGATTCCAGGGTTCTATCCCACCTCCCTTCCCCAGCCCGACTCCGCGCAGGTCCTGGGGAAACCTGTCGAGTCAGCGACTTCCTCCAGCCTAAATCCTTCCTTAAAACCTGCCGGTGCTGACGCCAGGGGACGGCTTAGCGCAAGGCCGAACCGGCCGCATCCTGCGCCCGCCGTGTCAGCATCGGGAGCATCCCGAGCTCCGCACCCCCGGGAAGGGCAGGGGAAGCCCGTGTGCCCACAGTGTCCCCGCGGCCACCGCCTGGCCCCGGCGCCTCTCGCGGTTTTCCGGTTGCTTTGCAGCTCCGGGGTGACCGGGAGGAGGAAACGTCTCCTTTTGAGAGTTTAATTTCGTGTCGCTGCGTTCACCCGCTCAGATGGAGTGGGGTGGCCGTCCCGGAGCTGTCCCTGCTCTGGGACAGGGCAAAGGGGCTTGTCCAAAAAAAAAAAAAAAAAAACCCAACAAAAAAACCCAGACTCTTCCCGGCTTGGGAAACAGCAGGAGAGAGCAAGGCAGGGGCTGCAGGGCCACACGGGATTCCCAGCCCTCCAATTCCTGGTTGCAAACCACCCTGCTCTGTTGAGAGCCGGGTTTTTTTTTTCCTGTTCTTTGTGAGAAAACACCCAGTAACAGCTTTGGGGTCCCAGGGAGCCTCCTCCAGCCCTCCAGGGAAGGTGACCAGGGGGTGGTTTTCTCTTGCAGAGGATTTACTACCTCTCCCTGGAGTTCTACATGGGGCGGACGCTGCAGAACACCATGATTAACCTGGGGCTGCAGAACGCCTGCGACGAGGCCGTGTACCAGGTGAGCACCCCAGGTGGGCATGAGGTCCGGGACAAGGAGGGCTCTGTGCCCTCCAGCTCCTGGGAATGTCCCTGTTTTGCCACCCTGGCTGCAAAATGCTCCTTGAGCTGCAGGAAATGCTGCCCCAAGACCTGCCCTGGAAAGGCCTGGGGCTGCCCAGCCCGGCAGCTGCGATCCTGGGGGATCAGCAGGATCCCATTTCCAGCCCATAAACTGGAAGGGAACTGGTAGCTCTGTGGATGAGGCCGTTCATACCAGTAATCAGTGGCAGGGAGGGAATAAAACCTTGGCCTCCTCAACCCCAGCTGGGCGCTGGCACCTGGTGGCACTGGGGTTATCTGAGGTTTTTGGGTGGCTCCTTTGCTCCCCACCCTGTCACCTTCTGTGCCCAGCGCTGCCAGACACGGCCAGGGCGGTTGCACAAGAGCAGGAACAGCTTTTGTGCAAACATGTTCAAAGGAGAGGAACTTAATTTTAGGTGGGTTTTTTTTTTTTAAATTTTACTCCACTTGCTGTGGCCGTGGGACATCAGAGCCAAGGGTTTCCATGGGAAAAGGGGGCTTAGCTGAGCTCCCTGAGGAGTTTTTGCATAGGCAAAACCTCTTCCTTCCTCAGGATCCCAGGCTGGAAAATTTAAATTTCCCTCGAAAAGCGGTGTAGGTGCTTGTCACCTTAAAGGGTAATGCTTGGAGTGGGGAGGATGGGCATCTGGGTGCCTTCCCCAGGGGATTGGGGTGCTGGGGGAGCAGGAACACGGCACCCAGCTGCCTTCCCTAGGGGATAGGGGTGCTGGGGGAGCAGGAACCAGGCATCCAGGTGCCTGCCCCAAGGGATGAGGGTGCTGTGGGAATGAGAATATGGCATCTGGGTGACTGGCCCCAGGGATGGGGATGCCGGGGGAGCAGAAACCTGGTGTACTGGGACTACAGCCAGGGAGAGAGGGAACAGACCTGGGAATAAGCCCCCAGAGCCTTTGGAAATGTCTGGGACCCCGAGAGCAGCACCCTGGTCACAGCTGGGTGCCCCCCAACTCCCAGAACTTGCCCTGAGCGAGGTCGTGGATGTGTGTGTCCCTTGTAAAGGCTGGTGGAGCGACTTTAAACACCAAAGCTGGTCCCTGCCGTGGTGTGGAGCTGCAGCCAAGGTGGAGAGGGGCTTCTCTGGGTGCAAATCACAGTGTCCCAGGGGTGGGGCTTGTGGGATCAGGCGCCTTTCCACCCTTCCTGGAGCCCACCTGGAAGGGAGTGTGTGCCAACAGTGCCTCCCCTCTGTGGGGCTGGGCGCCCTGGGAGCCTCCAACTCCTCTCCTACTTGTTTGTAGCTCGGGCTGGACATGGAAGAGCTGGAGGAAATCGAGGAGGATGCCGGTCTGGGCAACGGGGGTCTCGGCAGGCTGGCTGGTGAGTGAGCCCCCCCCTGAGGGCACATCCCTGGGGGCTTTGCATCTACCACAGGGATTACCTAATCCTGGGGGGGTTTATTATTGCTCCTGGGGGATCCCAGCTCACTGCTCCCTCTCTCTCCCTGCCAGCCTGCTTCCTGGACTCCATGGCCACGCTGGGGCTGGCAGCCTATGGCTACGGCATCCGCTACGAGTACGGCATCTTCAACCAGAAGATCCGGGACGGGTGGCAGGTATGGAGGGGGGCGTGGCCCTCGCTGTCCCCCAGCAGGACAAAAACTCACACCCCCCCCCTTAGCTCAGGCTGCACAGACACTCCCCCTGAGCTTGGAGGCTGCTGCTCTGATACTTAAAGCTCCTCAGCTGCTTTCCTGAACAAGTTTAACTTCTTAAGTTAAACAGGTGAGGATGGAGCAGTTGTGTCCCTGCTCCTCGTGGAGCAAGGCCTGAAGAGGCTGGTTTGGAAACGCAACATGAGCAACTCACTGAGAGAAATGCTTTTTTTTTCCCCCATCCCTCACCCCTCTGGCAGGGTACCTGGGGTAGATCCCTGCTCTCCAGGTGGTACCCAAATCAAAGTTTAGGGCTGACACGCTCCCAAGGATCATCCCCGGCTTTGCCCTTTCCCAGCCGTCCTCCCTGGGGCTGGGTGGCCCCGTCACCGCTCCCGCTCCCTCCCTCAGGTGGAAGAAGCCGATGACTGGCTCCGGCACGGCAACCCCTGGGAGAAGGCCCGTCCCGAGTACATGCTGCCCGTGCACTTCTACGGCCGCGTGGAGCACTCGCCCGCCGGCGCCAAGTGGGTCGACACCCAGGTACGGGCTGGGATCGGGGAGCGGGGAACAGAACACCCCTTCCATGGATACAGGTTTGGCTGCTCCTCATCTGCAGCCAAGCTCCCCGTCCCTGCAAGTGTTCAAGGCCAGGTTGGACGGGGATTGGAGCAGCCTGGTCCAGTGGAAGGTGTCCCTGCCCGTGGCGAGGGGTGGAACGGGATAATCCTTAAGGTCCCTTCCAACCCGTGTCCAGCTCTGGAGTTCCCGGAACAAGAAGGATGTGGAGCTGCTGGAGCAAGTCTGAGAAGGACATGGAGATGTTCCAAGGGCTGGAGCCCCTCTGCTCTGGAGCCAGGCTGGGAGAGCTGGGGGGGTTCACCTGGAGAAGGGAAGGATCCAGGGAGACCTGAGAGCCCCTTGCAGGGCCTAAAGGGGCTCCAGGAGAGCTGGAGAGGGACTGGGGACAAGGATGGAGGGACAAGACAAGGGGGAATGGGTTCCCACTGCTAGAGGGCAGAGTTAGATTGGATTAGAAGCATGCTCAAGCTTCCACCTGGATAATAATAGAATCCCAGGATAATCTGGGTTGGAAGGGACCTTAAAGCTCGCCTCATTCCACCCCCTGCCATGGGCAGGGACACCTTCCACTAGAGCCAGGGAAGCTGGGGTGTCCCTGGGGTTACCGAGCACGTCCACCCACACACGCAACCCCACGGAGGGGGACACAGCCCTGAGCTCCACCCCGGGTCTGTGGGATTGGGAGGGCTCCAGGAGGAACACGGAGGGATCCCAGCCCACCTCCAGCTGCCCTGACACTGTCCTAGGTGGTGCTGGCACTGCCCTACGACACCCCCGTGCCCGGGTACATGAACAACACCGTCAACACCATGCGCCTGTGGTCGGCCCGGGCCCCCAACGACTTCAACCTGCGCGACTGTGAGTGGGGGCTGGTGGGGTGCCAGGCGGGATGGGGCGAGGTGAGGGGGTCCCACGCCCACCTGATCCCTCTGTTCCCTTCCCCAGTCAACGTTGGAGACTACATCCAGGCCGTGCTGGACAGAAACCTGGCGGAGAACATCTCCCGCGTCCTCTATCCCAATGACAACGTGAGTCACCATGCGGGACTGGGTGGTCTCGGTTTTAGGGGGAAGGGGTCCCTGTTTTAGGGATGGCTGAGGAGTGCACGGGCAGAGCGGGAAGTGGAGCAGCCCCTCTCTCCAGGACACTGTAGGGATGCTTTCAGTTGTGTTTCAAGCTGCTTGGATGGGGATTGCCGCTTCTCACCAGCACAGATTTGCCGGGGGGGGAGTGGGGACGAGCACGTCCTGCTGCAGCAACATTCCTTGAGTCTCAAAATAAGACATGAAGGCAAACTGCTGAATGCTGCTGGTGTTTCCCTGATGGTCCTTTGCAGCCCTGGGACCAGAGGCTGTGCCTCAAATTGGCGGTGTGATGGGAATGTACAGCCCTTCCCAGCCACAAACCAAGCTGTGGAGCAGGGGGAGAAGTTGAAGGTGGCTCTCCTTGCTCTGCAGCCTGTTTGGGGCTGGTCCTGGTGGATTTTTTTTTCCCATTAAATCCTTCCCAGCTGGTGGGGAGGGCCAGGGGCACCACAGCTCCACTGGTGAGGTTGCCTCCTGCAGCTCCTCTTTCGCAGACCAGCAGGATGATGTTTTGTGCTGCATTAAAGGGTTTAAGCCTTGTCCTAGAAACAGCTCCTGTGGCTTCCCTTCCCATTGTCCCACTACCCTTCCTTGCAGCCAGAATATTCAAACCAGGGGAACAGGTTTTGGTGATGCTTGGCAGGGATTTAACCAGTTTGTACCAGCACATCTCAAACCCCTGTGCTGAAATCTGGGAAGCAAGAAGATGTTGGGATTAGAGCTGGTGCTGGGGGAAGCGTGGGGTGCTCAGACCCCGGTATGGGTCCCTGGGCACAGGGAGCACCAGGAAGCACAGGGAATCCTGCAGTTCCCTGCTCCTCTGCCCACAGTTCTTCGAGGGGAAGGAGCTGAGGCTGAAGCAGGAGTACTTTGTGGTGGCTGCCACTCTCCAGGACATCATCCGCCGCTTCAAAGCATCCAAATTCGGGAGCACGGACACCGTCCGGACCGTGTTCGACTCCTTCCCCGACCAGGTACCAGCCAGGGTTGCTCTGTCGTGTGCCTTGGAGCTTGTCCCAACATCCCAACACCTCCCAGGCGCTGGAGAGGTGTTTGGACCCTCCGAGGGTGCCCGTGCCCAGTGGGGTGTCCCCGTGTCCCCCACGTGTCCCCTCCCCGCTTTTCCAGGTTGCCATCCAGCTGAACGACACCCACCCCGCCATGGCCATCCCTGAGCTGATGAGGATCTTCGTGGACATCGAGAAGCTGCCGTGGGACAAGGTAGGGAGAGACCCCACCCGGCTCTTGGGTCTCCTCCACTCACACCCACCCCGCCAGCAGTGGAGGAGCTGGGCACCCGGTTTGGGGGCTGTGGAGCAGTCAGGTTGGGTTTAACTGGTGTGCACTGGGAGGGGCTGGTGGGAGGACCATGGGGGGGTGGTGGCACCCGGGGTGCTGCTGAGTCCTGGCTCTTCCCCACCCCAGGCCTGGGACCTCACCAAAAGGACCTTCGCCTACACCAACCACACAGTGCTTCCTGAGGCCCTGGAGCGCTGGCCCGTGGACCTGGTGGAGAAGCTGCTCCCCAGGCACCTGCAGATCATCTATGAGATCAACCAGAGACACCTGGATGTGAGTGCAGGAGCACGCTCCGGAGAGGGGGACAGGGATACAGTGTTGGGACGAGGGGAATGCGCAAACTGATGATGCTGGGGGTGTGGGAGGGTGATTCCAGCTGCTGTTTTGGGAGGTTGGCGTAGAGAAAAGTACTTTCCCACCAGTGCATTGCCATCCTGCAGTTAGTTGGTGTTTAGAGGCTTCACCCATTGCTCCAGGGACCCCCTTGTTGGCATTTCTTAGCTTCCTAAACGCTAAATTCTTCCTGGGAAAGGATGAGGTTGGAAGTGCAGAGATGGTGGTTTGACCTCCTGGTCTGGCAGCGCAAGGCTTTTGCCAAAATGGCCTTACCAGCCAAATGTGTGCCCCAAAACCCATCCGTGGGGGAATTGGGGGTTCCTTCTGTCCAGAGACATCCGTGCTGGGGAAGGGGGTTTGCACCAACACAGAGTAAAAGCTACCCCTCACTCCAATGCCCTGGAGATATTGCCATGGTCCCCTCCTTGCGAGCCACGGGGTGGGACATCCCTCAGTGCCAGCACCGCTCACCACCCCTCCCGACTCCACTGACAGCACATCGCATCCCTGTTCCCCAACGACGTGGACCGGCTGCGGAGGATGTCCCTGATCGAGGAGGGGGGCACCAAGAGGATCAACATGGCCCACCTCTGCATCGTGGGCTCCCACGCCGTCAACGGCGTGGCCAAGATCCACTCCGAGATTGTCAAGACTCAGGTGTAAGCGCGGGGAGGGCGGTGGGAGCGGTGGTGGTGGTGGTGGTGGTGCCAGGTGGGTGAGGCTGAAGCCGCCCCCCTCCTCGTCCTCGCAGCTTCGAGGACTTCGCCGAGCTGGAGCCGGAGAAGTTTCAGAACAAGACCAACGGCATCACCCCCCGGCGCTGGCTCCTGCTCTGCAACCCGGGGCTGGCGGAGCTCATCGCGGAGGTAACGGGGTGGGGGGGACGCCCTGGGCCCCCTGGCCCTTCCATCCTGATCCCAGGACGGACCCCGGGGATACCACAAGAACATCCATCATTTACACCTTCTAAACTATTTACATCTTCTTAGTGGTTGAGGGTTGAGGAGGTGCTGGTTGAGGAAAGGGGGTTCTCCCCCTCTGCTGGTGAGACCCCACCGGCTGTGCTGCCTCCAGCCCTGAGGCACCAACATTAAGGATGTCCATGGAGCTGCTGGAACAAGTCCAGAGGAGGCCACAAAGAGGATTAGAGGGCTGGAGCCCCTCTGCTCTGGAGCCAGGCTGGGAGAGCTGGGGGGGTTCACCTGGAGAAGAGAAGGATCCAGGGAGACCTGAGAGCCCCTTGCAGGGCCTAAAGGGGCTCCAGGAGAGCTGGAGAGGGACTGGGGACAAGGGTGTGGAGGGACAGGACAAGGAGGAATGGCTTCAAAATGCCATGATGGGATACTGGGAAGAAATTCTTGGCTGTGAGGGTGGTGAGGCCCTGGCACAGAGAAGCTGTGGCTGCCACCTCCCTGGAAGTGTTCCAGGCCCAGGTTGGACGGGGCTTGAAGCAACCTGGTCCAGTGGAAGATACCCCTGCCCATGGCAGGGAGGGGGAACAAGATGAGCTTTAAGATTCCCTCCCAACCCAAACCATCCCACCCGTCAGCACATGCCTGTGCTCCCGTTGCAGAAAATCGGGGAGGACTACGTGAGGGACCTGAGCCAGCTGACCAAGCTGCACGAGTTCGTGGACGACGACCTGTTCATCCGGGAGGTCGCCAAAGTGAAGCAGGTGAGGGGGTGTGGGCAGGAGGGGGGGGGACACGGGCAGGTGTGGGCAGGGGGGAAGAGACCAGGGGCTGACACACTCCCTTCACTGGGCCAGGAGAACAAGGTGAAGTTCGCGCTGTACCTGGAGAAGGAGTACAAAGTGAAGATCAACCCTTCCTCCATGTTCGACGTGCACGTGAAGAGGATCCACGAGTACAAGCGGCAGCTGATGAACTGCCTGCACATCATCACCATGTACAACCGTAAGGCACCGGGGCATGGGCTGTCCCAGGGGGGCACCGGCATCCCTGTGCCCCCCCTGCCCCGGTGACACCGCTCTGTCCTCCAGGAATCCGGAGGGATCCCACGAAGCTGTTCGTGCCCAGGACGGTGATCATTGGGGGCAAGGTGAGCTGGGTCAGGGAGTTTTTTAGACGTTCTGGTGGAAGTGTGGGCGCAGATGCCTCAGGGGGCCGTGTCTCTACGTCTGCCTGCTGGGAGGGTGAAGCCAGGTGGGGGTTGGTCTCTTCTCCCCGGGTGACAAGTGACGTGACGGAGTAAACGGCCTCAAGTTGCATCAGGGGAAGTTTAGGTTGGATATTAGGGGTAAAAAAATTCCTTCACCAAAAGGGTGGTCAGGCATTGGAACAGGCTGCCCAGGAAAGTGGTGGAGTCCCCATCCCTGGAGGGATTTAAAGGACATGTGGATGTGGCACCTGGGAACATGGGTCAGTGGTGGCCTTGGCAGTGCTGGGGGAAGGATTGGACATGACGACCTTAGAGGGCTTTTCCAGCTTAAACAATTCCATGATTCTGTGTCCGTGAAGTTCTCCAGGAAGTGCTGGAGGAGCCTGGTTAGCTTCAACCCAAACAAGGCACCAGACCTGGGGGGAGGGGGAGGGCTGGGACAACCATATGTTGTTGCCTGTGGTCAGAGAAGTCCCCAAAAACGCAGTGGTGCAACACATGTTGGACATGACGATGGGAGCAGGGCTGAGCAGGTTCTTCCCTGGATGTGTGGGAGCTGGGTGTGCCTCACCTGTGGCTTCTCTCCCAGGCTGCCCCAGGATACCACATGGCCAAAATGATCATCAAGCTCATCAACGCCGTGGCTCAGGTGGTGAACAACGACCCCATGGTGGGGAGCAAGCTCAAGGTCATCTTCCTGGAGAACTACAGGGTCTCCCTGGCAGAGAAAGGTACCCTGGGCACGCTGTGGGGAGGGGATGGCCTTCCACCAGCCCATGGCTCCATCACAGCAGATCCAACGTCCTTTTGGCGTGCTACAAAGCCGAAGCCCCCCGTGTCCCTGTGTTCCCTTGGCAGTGATCCCCGCGACCGACCTGTCGGAGCAGATCTCCACGGCGGGCACCGAGGCCTCGGGCACGGGCAACATGAAGTTCATGCTGAACGGGGCCCTGACCATCGGCACCATGGACGGAGCCAACGTGGAGATGGCCGAGGAGGCTGGGGAGGAGAACCTGTTCATCTTCGGCATGAGGGTGGAGGACGTCACGGAGCTGGACAGGAAAGGGTGAGGGGCTTGGGGACGCCACGGGGGTGTCACCACGGGCGGCTGGGGCCGCGCCATCTCACGTCACCCCCTTCCCTCCAGGTACAACGCCCAGCTCTACTACGACCGGCTCCCCGAGCTGAAACAAGCCGTGGACCAGATTAAGAGCGGCTTCTTCTCCCCCAAAGAGCCCAACCTCTTCAACGACGTCATCAACATGCTCTTCCACCACGACAGGTGAGGCCTGGGGGGCCATCCACCCCCTAGGGGGTTGGGTCTCTCCCCTGCAGAGCAGCCCCTGGCACCAACCATCCCCCCTTCTCTGGCCCTGATGACCACATCAGGGTGTTGGGGCCACGCTGCTCCCCAGGCACAGGCCCTTCATGCTTGCTGCAATAACACCCCTGGGTGTGCAACCCTTCCAGATAATTTTAGGTGTTTCAAGGGCTTTCCTGGCCAAAGCATTGAGCAGCCACGGGCGTTGGGATGGGAGAAATCGTTTCCCTGGGTGCCCTCCCGGAGCATCCAGGGTTCTGTACCAACAGGCCGTGGGGAGGGGGAATTTGGCTGGAGGATTTGTGTCAGAGGAAGCCCCAGGGGAGGCACCATGCCATGCTCCCACCTTCCCATTCCTGGTGCCCCTGACTCCTCTTTTTTTTTTTTCACTGCTCCAGGTTTAAAGTCTTTGCAGACTACGAGGCTTACGTGAAGTGCCAGGAGAAGGTCAGCGAGCTGTACCTGGTGAGTGCCAGCCAGGGGACGAGGCGGGAATTGTGCTGGGACGCAACACCCCGTCCCAGAGAAGGGCTCTGGTGGGGCCGTGCGTGGAGATGGGATCCCATCGGCTTGTCCTGGCCGACAAGCCACGCGCGTCCCCGGCCTCGGGGGGGGGCCAACCAGCCAACATCGTCCCACCACCGCTCTCCTTGCAGAACTCCAAGGCCTGGACCAAGATGGTCATCAGGAACATCGCGGCGGCCGGCAAGTTCTCCAGCGACCGCACCATCAAGGAGTACGCCCGGGACATCTGGCACGTGGAGCCCTCCGACCTGAAGATCCCCCCGCCCAACGAGCCCCGGGACGCGGCCCAGGACAAGACCCCCAATGGCACGGCGGCGTAGGGACCCCGGGGGAGGTGGGGGACAGAGCTGGGGGGTGGGGGGTGGTGGATGGGAGCACATGCGCTGTAAAATTCTCTGCTGTCGTAGTCTTGTGTGTCGCTGCTGCTGGCTTTCCTAACGGAGCGGGAACCGGGAAGGGGCGGGGTTTTTATAAGGTCAGGTGTCGTGCGTGCGTGCGTGGAAAGCGAAACCACAGTCGCCCTCGTTTGCTTGCAATTTAGGTGCTAAAAATAAAAAAAAAACAAAAAGTGCCATTGGAGTCCAAGGGGCTGTTTGCTGAATTGCTAAAATGAGGGGGCTGGGCTGGTTTCCACCGAGGCTAACGGCCAGGGATGGGGTGGGCAGCACAGCTGGACACAGCTGGCCACAGCTGGCTGGGCCCTTGCAGGCGCTGCCGAGGCAGGATGTGGGGGTGCAGCTCTCACCAGCCCTGAGGCACCAGTGCCAGGGGGTTGAGGGGTGTTTGCAGTCAGGCCCCTGTACCCCCACCCCTGATCCAGGGGCTCCTCCCGCTCGCAGCTCCGGTGATCCAGGCCACACCAGTGTCTCCATCCCTCGAGTCACCCGCAGCATCCTCCAGGCAGGGGGGGGCGAATTAAAAGGTTTCTCAGTAGTTTTTTATTACGTACAGCAGTAAGTTCAGTGCCACGTGGGGGTCCTGGAGTGGGATGGAGGGAGCGGGCGGTCGCTGCACGCGGCAGTTGGCGTCACTTCATGTTCAGAAAGTCTCTGCAACCAGATGTAATAAATCTTACACTGTGTCACTGACCCTCCTGTGCTGCGTCAGAGCCTGATTTGTGATCCCTGGAGGTGGGGCTGAGCTGGGCTTGGAGCAACTCTGCACCCAGGGCAGAGAGGAGCTGGTGTCCCCAGGGCCACCTCCCCGCGACACCCAGGGCTGAGGGCAGTGAGGAGTGAATGAAGCTCAAGAAGTGAGTCCAGCAAACACCATGGGGAGCGGGAGGAGCAGGGGGAAGACACCTGTGTGGTTGCAGCAGGAGAGAAGGCACCAGTGGAAGAAGAGACCCAGACTCATCCTGTGCCTCCCCACACCCTTTCTGTGGAGCAGCACTTACTTCACCAGGGCTGGCAGCTCCGGGTTGAACGAGATGTAGTCGTGGCCCAAGCCCAGCTTTTCGGGAAAGGTAATGAACTTCACCTTGCTTTTGTCCTTGTAGGCGTTGTGAGCTGTCTCATAGAGCTGGGGTGGGGTGGGATTGTGGTTAGTGAGACCCCAAACCCTTTCCTGGCACCCTGGGCACTTCATCCCTCCAAAGCCAGGCTGGAACGGTGCCCAGCCCTTGTGACAGCGCAGATGGCAGGTCCCCACCTTGCGTCCCATGTGTGGAGGCACGACACCATCATCTTCTGCGTGCAGGATGAGGAGGGGACAGGCCAGCACCTTCACACTGCAGGCAGCAAACACAGCGCTGAGGACCCACAGGAGCCTCCCCCGCCCCTGCTTCAACTCCCACAGCACCCTGACCCCCCCGGCAGTGCCCCTCAGAGCCATCCCAACCCATCAGTGGCACCCACACCGGGTGCCCTGGCAGGTCCACGTGAGTGATGCCCATGCTGCTTGCCCTGGCATGGCAGCACCAAGCACCCTAATCACCTCAAACCCCAATTAGCAGGTCTCTGGTTTCAAAAGCACCCAGAAATCTCTCTGGCCGTGTGTGCACGAGTGGGTAGCGCCCCAAAAAAAGGGATGGTGGCTTGTGGACTTTGCTTAATAATTACACTGATATCTGGGGTTATGCAAATAAAAAGGCACTTCCGAGGCGTGAATAAGCTGGGTGAACACAGAGGAGTGCAGGGATTTCATGGGCTGACGTGACATCTCTCCTCAGCCAGGTGGTCCCGGAATCATCCTGGAGTTATCCCAGCAGTGCCCTGGAAACGGCTGAGCCCCTTTCCCACCAGGAACTCACTTCTCATCGCTGCGGAAGAACATGTCAGCCCGAGCCAGCGAGTCCAGGATGAGGTACCCAAATCCCGGGAACTGGCGGTAGATCTGCCAGGGAGAGAATTTGGGGGGTGCTAAGGCGTGGCTGGGATTCACATGTGAGGGGGGGGAGACTCAGGTAGCTGGGGCTGACACCGCTGGGGGACCCCACAGGCAGAGCCTGTCACCAGCTGGGGACCCGACAGGCAGGACCCACCCCCCTGTCACTGCTGGTGACCCCCCCAGACTCACCTTGGTGATGGGGATGTGGGCAGCTGCCTCTCGGATGTTGGTGTAGGGAGACTCCAGGACAACGGCATCAACCTGCACCCCTGAGGGCAAAGCAGGGTGGGAGCGCTGTGGGGGGCTGTCCCCTCTCCCCAGACTGCTGCCACACTCCCCTCCCAGCCAAGATGTCCCCATCCCACTAAGGAGGACAGGGATGGCCACTTGTCCCCACCGCAGGGGCCAAGCTTGATGCTAAAGCAGAGAGTGACAGCGCTCCCCATCCCCAAAAATCTGGCCAAGGCTGTGCAGAGCCCCAAGGGGACACCACGTGGGGACAACCCAACCCAGCCATGCTGGCCCTTACCTCGCTCCTCCTGCAGTTTCCTTGCTGCGTTTGTGGCAATCCTGTGACAGGGGAGGTGACGGTGAGGGGGGAGCAGCCACCACACCCCGGCAGGGTGCACAGCACCCTCAGACTTCCCCCTTCCCGGCTGGGGTTTGGCTTTGCAGGTGCAGGGTGGGCTCTGTGTCCCTTCATCCCACCTACCCTGTCCCCAGGGAGTGTCCCCAGAAGAGGATGCTGCTGTTCCCGCTCCGTGCTTTCGCCCAGTCGTAGAGTGCCAGGACATCCGTGGTGAAGCCTCTCTCCGTGGGGTGCCCAGTGGAGTCCCCATAGCCTGCGAGGGGCATGGCTTGGTGTCACCACCCTGGGGGGCACCAGCCCCAAGAGGGGCTCACCCAGTGAGGGGCAGGGGGGTGACTCTACCTCTGTAGTCCAGAGCCAGGATGTGGAAGTCAGCAGCGCCCATCGTCTGTCGGAGCAGCAGGGTGTTACCACCTGCGGGGTTGGGGATGCACCCCAGGACCCCCAGCGTGGCCAGGTCACTCTGCCCAGGGTCCCTCTTGAGTCCCCAGAGCCAGCAGGAGCCTTATATTCCCAGCAGGTCCCAGTGTCCCCACAGGGCACCACTTACCTTCAGGAACTGGACGCGGTGACGCGCGGCCCTGACGGGGAGAACGAGGTTAGAGCTCGGGGGGACCCCAAGGGACCCTCCCCTCCAGCACCACCAGTGCAGGAGAGGGACCAGGGTGACCTTCTCCCAGGAGCAGAGAGCTGGGTGCTAAATGGGGTGGCTGATTTTATCCCCTTTATCTTTTAGGGATTTTTTTAATGACTGACAGTTCGGCACCCACCGCAGCAGCCCCTGCACCGAGTCTGCTGGTTCTCACCTGAGAGCAGCCCCTGCATCCATCCTGCCCTGGCCCTGGCCCTGCAGCAGCACCCACGGGCACTCACCTGGTGCCCCCGTTGCCGTGCAGGTAGATGATCACGGGGTGAGCATCAGCCAGTGCCTCCTCGTACCAGCGCCGGTCCTGGCCCCGCGCCTCGGCCGCTCTGCTGCCCGGCACCGTGTGCCTGGGGGGGCACAGGGGGGGTCACCCCAGGGAATCCCACCTGGCATAGCCAGGACAGTGCATCCTGTGCCCACCCAGGGTGCCGAGGATGTCCCCACTCACCAGATGCCAACGGTGACGCCCGGCTCGGTGGTGAGGTGCAGGTTGATGGTGTTGTTCACCAGCAGCTCCGGCCGCTGAAAGTCCGCGAAGAAGGGGAAGGCCACTGATGGAGAAACCAGAGCCATCACACCTCACACCCAGTTGCTTTTACACCTTTTTTTTTTGTTTTTTTTTTGTTTTTTTTTTAATTCCAAATCAACACGGTAGGGTTTTTAAACTATGTAGGGCCACGCTCGGGTAGTTGAGCTCAGCCCTGTGCCACATCCTCCTGCCAGGATTCCCAGCCCCGCCGACGTTGTGCGTGCCCAGGCGTGTTGTAACTCCAGGCAGTAAACAGGGTCGGCAGCAGCACGTTATTAGAGCTTGCAAAACACAGGGAAAGGTCTCTCCGTGCCTCCTCTGCAAGCCCACGGCTCAGGGGGAGTCGGGTGGGCGCTGTCCCGGTGCCACCCAGGCAGTGGGTGTGGCCCCACCCGTGCTTTGGGGGCTCCCCACCACCCAGCTGAATCCCTGTGAGGGTTCTCCCGGCTGGGACGGCCCCGGGGTACTCACGGAAGTTCAGGTAGACAAATTTGGTGAGCACGCTGGGGAAGAGGCGGACCAGGAAGGGCACGGAGATGTAGATGAGGAGCATCGCCAGGAGGAGGGTCCGCAGGTGGGAGAGCCAGGAACGCCGGCCCCTGCAAGGGAGGCACCTTCTGAGCACGTTCCCCTCCCATCCCAAGGGATTTGGGGTGCAGCAGAGCAGGCTCCCCACTCCCAATCCCAGTCGTGATGGTTGGGAACAGCAGCAGCTTTTCCCCACGAGGGTCTGAGGACGCTGTTTGTGTCCCCCTTGGGAGCGGGAACCTGATCCCCACACCAGCATTTTGGGGATGGAGCCGAGGTGTCGGAGCAGCCCCGCCGTGACACAGTGTGATAAAGCCGTGATTCCAGCCCCCACACCCTCCCACAGGACGCCGGGAGGCAGGAAAGGCAGGGAATGTGCCAGGGCTGGGAGCTGCAAACCAAACCGGCAATAAGGAGCGACCGATACTCTATGGCAACACCCCGAGTCCCGGCTGGGGAGACGCAGTCACAGAGGTGTCCCCAAACCTGGCACTAAGAGCTTCTGCAATACTCCAGGGACACAGAGGGAAGGTGGGAAAGAGCTTGGAGAGCCCGCAGGGCGATGTCCCCAAGTGCCACCAGCAGAGGGTGGGGAGTGTGTCCGCCTCGCCAGCGTCCTGCCCCGAAGGGGCTGGGGACACATCCAGCTGCCCTCTGCAGCAGGAAGACACAGCCCCAGCCTCCAAGAGGGAACGGGAAGAGCCAAGAGCTGCAGCTTTCCTGGCATCAACCTCCCTCGTGGGCTCATGGTGCCAGATGATGGGGAAACCAGTCTGGGCACTGGGGGATTTAGGGCAGAGGTTTGTGGGGCAGGATTTAGGGCAGGGTAGCCAGGCACGGCTCAATCCCAGGATCACCATCCCTCCTGCAGAAGAGCCTCTTGTCCATTCCCTGCTTCGGGGGGTGCTGCAAGGTCCTGAGGAGAAGCAGCAAAAGGGGTGCCAGAGCAACGTGGCACTGGTCCCCAGGGCACAGGGAGCTCCTGGAATCCCAGTCGTCCCCCAGGTCTTTGGTCTGAGCAGTGCCGCTTTATGCCAGCAGCAACAGGCCAGGAATGCCCTGGAGAGGCTGCAGGGAATCGTCAGGTGCTGCTCTTGGTTTACACACCCAATGCTCAAGTGCAGGGGAGAGCCCTCACCCAGCCCTTGCACAACACCTGCCACAGGTGAGCACTGACCTGTCCAGACCAGAGCGAAGTGCCCACCAAGGGGCACCTCTGACAGCTGGCACGGCAACCACGGGGGACAGCAAGGCGACACGGCACTGCGTGGCATCGGGACAGGGTGGGACATGGCCACAGTGTAGGGCCATGGCAGGGTGACACAGGGACACGGCCACTGCCCGGGGTCACGGTGGTGGTAGGGTGACACGGGGACACGGCCACGGAACAGGGTCACCGCAATGACACGGGGACACGGCGACATGGCCACAGGGTGCGATCACCCCCGTGATAGACAGGGTGGCACGGCCCCGGTGGGGGGGCGGGGGACAGACACAGGGTCACGGCCCCAGCGAGGCGACAAGGCCACGGCGCGGGGACACGGGAGCACGGCCCGGGCACGGCCCCAGCCGGGCAGCACGGCCAGGGCACGGGGCCAGACCCGCGACACGGGGGACACGGCGGTGCACGTGGTCACAGGAGGCGCGACAGGGGGACGCGGCCGAGGGACGGCGACAGCGACAGCGGCTCCGGGGAGCGCAGCGGCGCGCCCAGCCCGGCGGGTACTCACCGCTGCTGCCGGGCCGCGCCGGCCCTGCCCTCCGCCCGGCCGCTGTCGCCGCTGTCGCCGTCCCTGTCACAGCCGCGCCGCCGCATCGCTCCGCGCCCGCCCGCGACAGCGCCGAGACAGCGCCGCGACAGCACCGACAGGCCCCGCCCACGGCCCAGGACACGCCCACACCACGGGGGGACACTCCCATGACAACAAGCCCCGCCCACCCCGTCCGTGACAACGGGTCACGCTCTCTTGCGCAAGCCACGCCCCCGACACGCCCCCTCGAGTTAAGGGGGCGGGGCCAGAACCGCCCACGCGGGGTCTCCGCCCGATCCGGGGCGGGCGGGGCTGGGGAGGACCCCAAAATGTCTGCGGGGCCGTGTCCCGCAGCGATGGGTGGGTTTGGGGGGGAATCCTGGCGGGGTTACAGCCCCCCCTGTCCCACACGGACGGGGAGGCCTAGCGGGGACCCCAGAAGATGCGCAGCCCCAAGGACAGGCGGGTGTGGGGGGGACCCCGGTCCAGGCTGCAGCCCCCTGTCCTGCAGGGATTGATGGATCGAGGGCAGATCCCGGCGGGGTTACGGCCCCCTGTCCCCCAGGGAGAGGTGGGTCAAGGGGGGATCCCCATGAGGCTGCAGTCCCCTGTCCCCCAGGGGTGGGTGGGTCCAGGGGGGATCCTATCAAGGCTGCAGCCCCATGTCCCCCAGACACGGGCAGGTCTAGGGGGGGCCCCAATCCAGTTACAGCCCGTTGTCCCCCAAGGATGGGTGAGTCTAGGGGGCACCCCACCAAGGTTGCATCCCCTTGTCTCCCGTGGCTGGGTGGGTCTAGGGGGGGAGCCCAGAAGATCTGCAGCCCCCTCTTTCCCGTGGATGGGTGTTTCCAGGGGGGACCCCATCAAGGCTGCAGCCCCCTGACTCCAAGACAGGCCGGGGAGAGCATGGGGCCAGCAGCAAGGTGACACACTGGGAAAATCAGCCTTGCCATGGGCAAGCAGTGCACAGGGAAAGCTTCCAGGTTAAAAAAAAAAGTATTTAAGAAAAAGTGTTTAAACCCAAAGCTGGTGTCCCTCGTCTTGGGCAGGAAGGGTGGAAACCTGCTGCTGGTTCCCCTTTCGGCTGAGCCTCGCACCTGCAGCTCTGTCAGGATGAGTCAGCTGGAACCTTTCAGGCTGAAACTTCCCACCAGGAAAGAAATATCCCCGTTTCACTGTTTTTCCCTGCGAAACTCTGCCAGGTGCAGGAGGATGTGCTGCCTAGAAGACACACAGGGCTCATCCATCACCTGCACGACCACACCTGGCAACGGGGCCCACAGCAGAGAGAGCTCCCTTAAGTATAATCCAGGAGGAATTGGGGGAAACTATTTCCCGGAGGAGCAGCCACCTATGCTGGCGTTTTTGAGCTGCTCTTGTTCCACCTGCCCTCCAAAGCAAGGCCTGTGCTGGTTTTCCTGAGTTAGAATCGTGGAATCCCAGAATAATCTGGGTTGGAAGGGACCTTGAAGCTCATCTTGTTCCACCCTCTGCCATGGGCAGGGACACCTTCCACTAGACCAGGTTGTTCCAAGCCCCGTCCAACCCGTCCTTGAACACTCCCAGGGATGCCACAGCTCCTCTGGGCAACCTGTGCCAGGGCCTCACCACCCTCACAGGGCAGAGCTTCTTCCCAATATCTGATCTAAACCTCCCTCACCAGCCCTGAATGCAAATCCAAAGGCAAACAGGTCTGGTCAAACCGGGGCCGTGGGCAGGCAGGTGCACGTTCCCCATCAGCAGGTGTTGCAATGAGGTGGCACAAGCCAGCCCCACGCTGCTCTTCCCATGCCACAGGGGGAGGAGAACGTGAGAAATGACCAACAGATCCGGCTGGATTCACACTCAACAGCTTTTTCCTTCCGCTCCCGGTTTTTTCCCCATTCCCAGTGGGCGCTGGGGCTGCAGGGGCAGTGGTTTGTCGTGAAGATGATGGGAGAGATGGTCCCCAGAGCCTCCACTTTGATGCCCACGGGGCTGGTCGAGCTGCCTGAGGGGTCTGGAGTTCCTGAGGGCTGGAAGGGGTGGGCATGGAGCCAGCGCAGAGCGCACACCAGGATGGAGCAGCCACCCAAATACTTCTCGCCAGAAGGAGCCAGCTCAGCAAACGCGGCGCGTGTGAGGGTTCCCTGGGCTGGAAGGAAAATCCTACAGTGGCAGGACGTGCAGGATCAGGAAACGCGATTGTGCAGCGGGAGCTGAACGTGCGATGGCAGCATCGAGCCGCGGGCGCGCAGGCAGGACGGCACTGCGGCTCAGCGGGGCTCGCCTTTGTTTTGTGCAAAAAAAATAGCAAAGTTTAGGCTTAGGTCATTCCAAACTTCTCCCTGCACCAGCTGGGAGATGGGGAGGTTCCCTACAGCTGTTTTTTTCCTATGGAGTCTTTTCTTTTCTTTTTTTTTTTTTTTTTCCCCTTCGTTTATGCTTCGCTGATGGTTCCACAGCGCGCTTTTTTTTTTTTTTTCCTGATTTTTTTGGCTATTTTATGGCCCTGCTTCCCCGGGAGGCCGGGCTGAGGGGTGTCACTCCCGGCGGGAGCAGACCCCAGGAATGCAGGAGCTGCTCTCGGTTCCCTGTGCCGCAGCCGGACCTTCCCTCGCCTCAGAACAAAGCGCCCCATTGTGCAGGGAAAAATGGGAAGGAAAGCGTGACGGAGCAGCCCGAGCCGTGCCGGGAGGGTGGGTGTTCCTGCGGGAACGGGGTGCCCACGGCCTCGCACAGGGGTCACCCACTGCCTGCGCAGGCGCCCGCGGATGCTGACCCTGATTTTGGGTGGCTCTGTGCCAACCCCGAGCCCGGCCGCGGATCCATCCCAGCCGCTGGAGTCCAGCAGTCCTGGATTTTTCCCACGTGCCCCGTTTTTTTTTTGTGGCGTGTCACACGTGGGTGAGCGGAGGTTTCCTCCCCGCGAGTGCCATCCTCAAAGGCAGCTGCTTGCTTGGAAAAGGGAGCTCCAAAAATAGGCTGGCGGGCTCCGTGTCTGGCACGGCTCCGTGGCTCCCTAGAAACGCGCTTCCCTCCTCTGGGAAAACGAGGGAAAAATAAAATCAGGATGCCTCTGCTAACAGCCGGTCCTAAAGAAATGAGTCAGGAATTCGCACCGTGGTGATCCAGCCCTGCAATCCTGAGCAGCCCTGCACGGAGCATCCCCATCTCCCACCCGCGTGTGGGCGGTTGCTTTGCTGGGCGACAGGGGGGACTTTTCGGGGCTGTCACTTGGATTAGCGAGGCACCGGCGAGGAGGAGGAGGAGGGTGAGGGGGATAAAGGTCCTGGCACTCGCCGGGCTCGCAACAAAACAAAGCACCAGATGGTTCCAACTTCGGCATAATACGCGGTGAAAAAGTGTTTGAAGCGGGGATGGAAAAGCAAATGTGGAAAGAGAGGGAGAAAGGAAAGAAAGGAAAAACCCCTCAGCAAGTGTCAGGGCAGAAGAAAGCGCCGGAGAAAAATGGCAAATGTTAAGAACCGAGACAAAAAAAGCCCTCGGGCGGCACAAAGCCGGGGGCTGCTGACATCTGTCCGCAAAGCACCTTCCCTTTGGAGTCACCTTTCCTTTCCTCTGTCACCGCAGGGACACGGCCAGGGCCCTGGGCAGGGCTTTGCTGGGTGCTGGGGCACATGGGGTTCTGCCATGTCCCACCGTGTCCCTGTGCTGGCCCTGGGGCAGCAGCAGTGACGTGCCCAGTGACGTGCAGCAGAGCTGGCCCTAAATATTTTATTACACTCTTACCTCACACGTGGCGTCCCCTGTGTCCTTGTCACCAGCCGGTGGGGCCGCTTGCCAAACCCACCCGGGGCTCTGCTGCGGGGATCTCGTGGGGTTTTAAGCCCGGATTCCGATCGGAGCAAGGCTTATGCAACCCCCTGTGTGAGGCTTTTGTGTTCTCCTCGCTCCTCCCCCCCAGAAATACCTTGAACCTGCAGGCCGGAGTAGCCCCAAAAAAGGGGAAGAAGGCTTAAAAGTTCTCTCGGCCCTGGCATTTTCACACACACACACACACACACACACGCACAAAAGCAGCGAAATCAGCTCATGCAATTGCTCGAGAGCGGATTGCAGTGTGGGTGTAACCCCTCATGAGCCATCAGAGAATCCACAAGCCACAAGCCCTGGGGACTGCCGGCTCCCTGCGGCTCGGCTGGCGCTGAGCAGGAGCGTGGGCGGCCGACGGCTCCAGCTTCCAGCCGGGACTGCCGAGCTTTAAATAAGGGTTGCAGTTTTTGCTGGTGCCTGTGGGTCGCGTGTCAGCGCCCCGGGTTCCCCCCGCGGGATGGTTCGTGGGGCAGAGGGTGGTCCCTGGATTTGTGAGCCCCCCAAGTGAGTGGGGGGAGCTCCCACGGGTGATGGGGTGATGGCAGGGCTGGGTACCGTGATACTGGGGGTTTTTGGGACACTGTGGAGCTGCGGGGCCATGTCCCCAGGGGTGCAGGACAGAGTGGAGCCGGGGTGATGTTCCCTCCGGGGTGTGGGATGGTGGGATATGAGGTGATGCCACCCTGGGGGACAGGACAGCGTGGAGGAGGGCTGATGCTTCCCTGGGGTACAGGATGGTGGGAACCAAGGTGATGCCACCTGAGGGGGCAGCAGAGCAGGGAGCTGGGGTGACGTCCCTCCGGGGTGAGGGCTGATGGGAACCAAGGTGATGCCACCCTGAGGGGCATGACAGTGGGGGGCTGGGTGATGCCCCTCTGGGGTGCAGGACAGTGGGGAGACAGAGCGGTGCCACCTGGGGGACAGGACAGCGAGGAGTCAGGGGGGTGTCCCCCTGGGGCACGAGATGATGGGAACCAAGGTGATGCCACCCTGGGGGACAGCAGGACAGCAGGGAGCTGGGGTGATGCCACCCCGGGGTGTGAGATGATGGCAACTGAGATGATGCCACCTGGGGGTGAGGCAGGAGCCAGGGTGATGCCACTCAGGGGTGCATGACAGCGGGGAGCTGGGGTGACGCCACCCTGGGCTGCAGGACACTGGGGAGCCTGAATGATACCACCTTGGGGTACAGGAAGCGGGAGCTGGGCTGATGCCACCCTGGGGAACATGACAGCGGGGAGTTGGGGTGATGCCACGCGGGTGCAGGACAGCGGTGACACGCGGGTGCCCCAGCGGTGCGGGACACCCCCGCAGCCCCTCGCAGCCGTCCCCCGCGGCGGGGGGCGGTCCCGGGCGGTGCCGCACAAAGGCCGCCGGTCCCCCCGCCCCGGGGCCGCCCCGCACCCCCGGGGGCCGCCCCCGAGCCTCGGCCCAATAAACGCGGCCGCATTTGAACGCGGCACCTCCCCCGGCCCCGCAACGCTCCGAGCGCTCCCGCCGCGCCCGCGGGCACCGCAGCTGGTGAGGCCGGGACGGGAGCGGGGCGGGGGATGCGGGGATGCCGGGGAAGGGAAGGGGTACCGGTACTGGTACCAGCGAGCCCCGGGGTGCGGGGGGGAGGGAGCTCTGGCCGCCCCGGTCCCTCCTCCGCGGGCGGTGCCGGGGCTCAGCCCGCCCCTTCCCTTCCCGTCCTGTCCCTTCCCGGCGGGGCCGGCCGCGTGTGCGGGACGCCGGGACGGGGCGGCGGGGAAGGGGCGCAGCGGCGAGGTGGGTGCGTGGGGAAGGGGCCCTGGAGGGAGGGGGGATGCTGGAGGAAGAGGGGGAATGCTGGTTGTCGGAGGAACGAGACGCTGGAGAGGAGGGGGGATGCTGCAGGAAGGGGGATGCTGGAAGCGGGGACGCGCTGCGGGAAGGGGGTGATGGGGACAGGGTCTTGTAGCCAGAGGGTGCGGCGAGGGTTTCAGGGGTGTCTGCGTGTGGGTGCCACAGCAAAGCCCCCAAGGTCCCCTTGGCGCTGCTGGCAGTGGTCCAGAGGGGTGAGCGGCACCGGGTGCCGCTCGCCCTCCTGCCAAGGACAGCCCATCCCGGAGCGCGTCCCAGTCCCCGGAGCGATGCTCCAAACGCTGGGAGCGGGTTCTGGACCGCTCCGCCCGGGCTGAGTGGAGGAAGCAGCCGGCTGTGGCTGGAGGAATTAATAACAGCAGTTGTTTTGTCATCGGCAAAGCCCTCGCTGTCACCAGGGTGGCAGACGGCATCTGCTGTCTGATCACCAACCGCGGGCCCCTCATCCTTGGCGCATCCCTGTAAGGATGGAGCCGGGGCGGTGAGCCTGGGAAGCCCGAATCCACAGCCTGGGAGGTTCCAGCGCCGGGATTCTGCCGTGTGAGTGAGTGACAGTTTGGGTGGGTGACAGTTTGGGTGCATCCTGCCCATCCTGTCCCGTGTGCTCCCCAAAACGGAGCTGGCGGGAGGCGATGGGCGCGTTATCGCCGTGATTCAGCACTGCCCAGGTTTATCGGAGCCCGGTGCGTGTCTGAGCTCCTCGGGAACTGCCGGATCCTTCATTTCCCGGCGCGCGAGGCGTCGCTGGATAAATTACCGGCTCGCTTTGTTTACTTCTGAGCTAATCAGCTTTGTGCCTCCACCTTGGGCTTTATCGCACCCGGGGCTCCCCGAGTTACTGCAGAGCGACTCCAGCCCGATTTGCAAAATCAAACCAGATGGGCGCTTTGTTTTTCCTTACGGAGGGAAAGGCTGGGAGTGAAAAGCCCTATTACAATGCAAATACCGGGCTGGCGTGAATATTCAAACCGCTGCGCTGCTTTTGAAGCTCTTTACATAAATTTATAGTGCTTTTTTTTTATATACGCCATCGCTGCTCTGCTAATCTGGAGTGGAGCTTGGTTAACAGCATCTCTGCTCTCTGCCAACTTCGGAGGGTTTGGGGGCGTTTTGGGGTGCGCGGGGAGAGGTGGCATTGAGGTGCAAAGTGGAAATTATGAGCGTGGTCAATGTGGGGGGAGGAACCGCCAGCTGTAAGGCTGACTCTGGTGGTGACCCTTGAAGAGCCGGGCGTGCTGTCAAGTGATTTACTGATATTTAGGTGCTTCATTGTCCTTTTGGGTTTTGTTTTTCCCTTTCCCTTTGGTCTCTCGGCGTGACCCTTTGTGGAGCTGCTGCTCCCAAGAGGGGACAGGGTGGGCTGAGCTGGGAAATTGCCCCAACACGGTGGGAGGGCTTGGGGTCTGTGCAGTGACAGAGGTCTTCTCTCAAGACCTGAGGGAGCAGCTGGAGTTGTGTCAGGAGAGGTTTAGGTTAAATATCAGGACAAGGCTCTTCCCCCAGAGGGTGGTTGGCACTGAACAGGCTCCCCAGGGCAGTGGGCACGACCCCAAGGCTGCCAGAGCTCCAGGAGGGTTTGGACAAGGCTCTCAGGGACAGGGTGGGATTGGTGGGGTGTCCTGGGCAAGGCCAGGGGTTGGACTGGATGATGATTGTGGGTCCCTCCAAGTTGGGTCATTCTGTGACTCGTCAGAGCCGCTTCGCTGCAGCTGCGATGGATGAAATGGCTCATTAGGGGAAGGAGATAATGAGTTTGAGACAATCTCAGCTCTGGTTTTCCAACAAGGGCTCAGGGATCTGGTTTTAGTGGCTGCTGGGCATCCTGTATAAACCCCATCATGACAGACTGGGGTCCTGGTGGCTTTTCCCAGCTGTGTTCGCACTGTCCCTGTTGTCACAAGCACAGCAGGAAGGGAAAGTTGTTTTAAACTGCCCACACGTGGCCCTGCTCTCCAGCACAGGGTGGACACTACAGAGCAGGGACATCCCAGGGAGCAGGTGCTTGTGTTTTGGAGGTGGCCACACGATGCTGCTGGGTAATTACTGCTAATTACCAGGCCCTGTTTGAGTCCAGGTGATCAAGAGTAGCAGCAAAATCAGCGTTCTCCTTGCTGTCCCTTGAAAGCAGTGACTTGATTGAGGCCACTGCCCTTCCACGGAGGGCTGGCTGGGGTGAGGGCAGGGTGCCCATAGCCCTAGTTGGTGTTGCAGCCTGAGGGGGCATCTGGGCAAATCACCCCCAAAATCTCCATCTTGTGCCACTGTACAGCAGCAAACGTGGTTTTGCACCAGCCAGGTGAAAGGTGTCCCTGCCCATGGCGGGGGGGTTGGAATGAGATGGTCTTTAAGGTCCCTCCCAACCCAAACCCTTCTGGGATTCTGTGATTCATATTGGTTTTCACCCCTAAAAAGGTAATTTTGCTAATTGTAGTGTTTTCACTTGCTGATGCTGTTGATTGACCAGGTAATTTGTGTCTTTATTAGCTCCAGGCTGAAGCTTGGGGGCTGGTATTGATTCCAGGCACTTAATATGCGAAGCAGTAATTACTGTTTAAGCCTGTATTGTTTGAGTTAAATTTAGCTGAGAATTTAGTCCTATCAGGCCTCTACATTGTGTGCTCTGAAGGTTATCTGGCTCTCAGGAGGTGGGGGGGGTATTTAGGGGAAGGAAAGAAATGCCGGTGAAAACTTCCTCTTCTCATCATCCCCGGGCTCGTTGTAGGGAAAACAGAAATAAGGGAATAACGTGGCTGTGACTCTGCTAAACCTGCACCTTTCAGCGCTGCCTGCCCAAGCTGGTCACTTTTGGGGGGGGCTTGAAAGGACACAGAAGGCCAGCAATAAATCTGAACAAAGTGCGGGGAGCCCCCGCTCAGCTGCCGCCCGCCCGCCCCTATTATCCCGGCCGCCCTCCTGCATCTCAGCTGCTGGCCCATCTGGAGCGGAGATGAAAGGCTGGGCTTTAATTCGGGCTTTGTGTGCCTCTGGGGGGTGTGTGTGTGTGTGCCCCCCTCCCCTCTCGGCCCTTTCTCCTCTGCCAGTCCCCCCCACCCCCGGCGCGCGGGTGCGGAAGGTGGCTCTGATGCCGCTGACCTCATTATTGTGACTGCCGGGTGATGCCAGGCAGCCTGACCGCCGGCTCCTCAGGTAGGAGGAGGGCTGGGTGGTGTGTGGGGGTTTTTTTTCCCCTCCTCTGGAAGCGGTGCTGAATAATTCAGCCGGGAGTAGGCATCTTGGGTCACCTTGCGCAGCCGGAGCTGCGTGCCGGAGCCGGCTGCCTAAGATGGAGGTTGTGCAGGATGCGTGCGGGATCGCCCGGCTGCTGGCAGCTCCCTGGCGCTGACTGACTGCAGGTAGGCAAAGAGCCTTGGCCTTGGCTGGTGATTCCCTGTGCTGGAAAGCGGGGAATCCCTTTCCCGGGCTGGGTCGCCCGGCGAGCTCTGACCCGTGGGGACGTGCGAGGCCACCGTGCCAAAAACTCACCTGGGCTGGAGGAGGGAAGGTCTGGCCCCTGGCAGGGACCAGGCACCCACCCACCTCTTCTTTTCCTCGGGGAATTGTATTTTTCTTGCTGGTTTCGTGGGCTCCCTAATGCCTCCTCCACCTGGAGCCCGGCTGGGCTTGCCCGGGGTAAGATTTTGGGGCTTCTTGAGGGTGTGGCACCAAGAGGGGTGACCCCCCCCCAGTGCTCCAGCAGCGTGGATGCTCAGGGACAGGTTGGGAGATGGCATTCAGCTCTCTGTGCTGTCTGACTGGGGGAACTGGTTCTGGCAGTGGAAGGGTGCTGGAGACATCTCCGGGGGGCAGGAGGTGGCTGACCCTGAAGATAAGAGGCTCGAAAATGCCTGGGAAGCTCCGTGGGTTGGAGTCACCTTTGCTGCAGGCTTGGCTGTGGGTTTTGGGGCTGCTGGAATGTGCAGGCAGGGCTCCCAGTATCAGCAGCAGCCGCTGTGGAGCCCTGTGGGTGCAGGTGGGAAATGGGGATGCCTGTGTGAGAGTGGAAACTAGTTTGTTGCCTTCCTCCTGCTTGCAGGCACCTGAGTTTTTGGGTGCTGCCTCCTCCCCTGTGCCCTGAGTGCAGTGTGTCTGCACCCTCCCTCCTCCCTGCAGCGCTTGAGTGCTGTGATAAATCAGCTCAGGAGGGATCTGAAGGAAGGGGGAAAACAGGGGATTGGAGGGTGTGAGGCTCAGGTCCAGGGATCTAGGGATGAGGAGTGTCCACAGTCATCCTTCGTCCACGTTGGTGCAGGAGGAAGGGCAGCCAGGCTGATGGGGGATCCTGGGGATGCTCTGCCTTGGCATCTGCTCCTGCAGCCAGTGGAATCAAGGACACGGCTGCTGCAGTGCCTGCCCTGGAGATTTCCCAGGGGTTGGGCTGTGCTGGTGGGCAGGGGGGGGTGAAATTGGGCTGCAGTTGGGGCAGCTTTGCTCGTTCTGGGGTGTCTGAGCGTTCCTGGTGACACAAGGGCAGCCACAAGAACCCTGTGAGGCTGAGGGGGGGCTTCTCCATAGCAGGGCTGGGTGGTGAGGGGGGTTGGATAGAGCCCCTGTTTTGGGGAATGTGGCTGAGACAACCTGCAGCAGTGTCACCAAAATCAAATCCTCGTGGCCAGGGCTGGCCGAGCATCCCGGCATTCCCAGCTGTGTGTTTGGGATACCAGGTCCCTACAGTGCCCACTGTCACTCAGCACACTCTGGAGATGATGGTGGTGGTGCTGGCACGTCCACACCAAGGCTGTGTGGTGGCACTGGGCGACGCTGCTGCCACCCCAAGCTGACAGGGAGCCCCAGGCCAGGCTGGTGAATGGATCCAGCCAAATGCTGCGTTTCAGACAGGGAATTTCCTTCTGCTCCCCTGCCAGAACAGTTCCTGGGGCTGTGATCCTCTGTTAGCAGTGGATGAGAGGAATGAAGAGCCGCCTTGGAGGCGCCCTGGGGCAAGCTGGGGCAGAACCACCTGGGCATTGTGTGCCCAGTGCGGGATACCAGATACATTTTGGCTGTTTCCATGCTGGGGTCTATTCTGCTCTGGGTTTGCTGCCACTTGAGCAGTGTTTTCTCTGCCTTCAGCCAGGGTTTGACCCGGCAGTGGAGGAGAACGGTGCAGTG
The DNA here is from genome assembly GCF_003031625.1 of Empidonax traillii. Lineage (NCBI taxonomy): Eukaryota > Metazoa > Chordata > Aves > Passeriformes > Tyrannidae > Empidonax > Empidonax traillii. The sequence continues at coordinate 116,668 of NW_020956528.1, forward strand.
AGTGCTTGGCAGTGCCAGGGGAATGACTGGGCTTGTTCTTGGAGGTCTTTTCCAATCTAAATGATTGCCTTTGGTGGTGTGTTGGTGGAGGGGGCCGTGTACACAATGCCTGTCTGGCCTGAAGGGTTTGGGCTGGGGTCTCCTGCCCTCCCCTCTTCAGGCAGAGCCCCACCCTCTGTTCCCTGCAGCTGCTGGGCTGTTGCTGCCGGGATGGTTGTTTATCTCCTCACCCAAGCATCACCTGCCACACCTGGGGATCAGTGGAGCTCAAGGGAACAATTTTCCCCTGCAGCGCCTCAGCTGCTCCAGCTGGGCCGGGTGAGCTGCTGGTGGAGTCGGCGTGAGGTGGCACGGAGGGACGTGCCACGTGGGGCTGTCCCAGCCACCTGGAGGAGGGCTCTGAGGGCTTTTTCCCTTCGGTCTTTCTGCTGCGTGTGACTTCTGCCTTCCCCCAGTGGGGTGGGAGAGGCTGGAGCAGTGGTGGGGCACTGGCTTCACTTAATGCCAACACTCATGGCCACCGAGAGCCTCATGGGCAGCTCCTGCACCAGCCCTTGGGGTTCTCCACCATTCCATGCCATGGGCACCGTGGTCAACGTTCACCTGCCCCATCTCTCCCCACAGGTGAGCGTGGCAGGCTATGGGATGGATGAAGCTGAGCAGGACCAGTATGAAGCTCGGCTCAAGGAGCTCTTCGACAGCTTTGACAGCACGGGCACGGGCTCCCTGGGGCAGGAGGAGCTCACTGACCTCTGCCACATGCTGCACCTGGAGGAGGTGGCCCCAGCACTGCAGCAGACCCTCCTCCAAGGGAACCTCCTAGGCAGGGTAAGGCTGGGGGCGTGGGGGGAGCTGGGGGAGACAGACACACCGACGTGTGGAGTTGTCTTGGAAGGAGAACTGAACGTCTGTGATTTGAGTATTCGACATCCCTGAGGTTCTGGGGCTGCAGGGCTTGGTATTGGTCTGTTCAGCTGGGTGGGCGCAGGGTGACTCCTGAGACTGATAACAGGGAAGGGAACTGCTCTGCCCTGGCTGGAGGTGGTCTGAAACTCAGAAGCCATCACTTCAGGTGTGTTTTCCCGGTGTCCAAGGCCAGACCAAGTGCTGGGTCCTGGCTGCTCGGCTCACACGGTGTCCGTGCCCCTGGCACCGGTTCGTGCTGCTGCTGGCCTGGGTCAGCTCCCTCAACCAGCTCACCAGGTGCTTGCACAAAGTCTGCAGCCCTTGGGATGAGACAGGGACCTAAATCCAGGGCTTGAGCCTTGTGATTTACGTTGGCTTAGGCTGTAGTTAGGCTGGCAGGGCTGTGTGCAGTCATGCACGTTTCTCTGAGGTAGAAAATATTGTCCAACTCAGGCAGTCGCTGGCTCGGCCACCTTTTTCCATTTACCTGGTGTTGGTGGCTTTCCAAAGCCATTTTTTTGGTTGTGGTTGTACCTTTAGAGGGTTAAATGCCAGGGCACTGAGCAGGAGCTGCTTGCTCTTGGGGAGATCTCCGTGTGTCCTTGTGCCTTCTGCGTTCCGTCTTTCCCAGCATGCTGTGCTTAGAGTGTATCGGATCCTTCCCTTAAAATCACCCTGAAATCCCATCACTGCTCATTAAAATCAGAAAACGTGGAGCAGGGCAGCCAGGGCTCTCGATAGACAGGAGCTAAGTGGCTATTCCGGCTCCAATTTCCGATCAAACTGCAGCTTTCAGGAACAAAATTCCTTTAACGAACAAAGCCGCCTCTTCCCTGCCTGCCCTGGGGCCAGAGCGTAGAGTGGTGCTGGAGCCTGGCACAGGGATGAACCCAGGTGGAGGTTTCTGACCTTTGGAGTTGAAGTGTGGTGTTTGCTGGAGCATCAGAGATTTTGTTGTGCTCTGTTTTCTTGAGCTTATTCTGCTTGGATGCTGATAGAGAATCATGGAATGGTTTGGGTTGGAAGGGACCTTAAAGATCATCCAGTTCCACCCCCCTGCCATGGGCAGGGACACCTTCCACCAGCCCAGGTTGCTCCAAGCCCCATCCAACCTGGCCTTGGACACTTCCAGGGATCCAGGGACAGCCACAGCTTCTCTGGGCAACCTGTGCCAGGGCCTGCCCACCCTCACGGGGAAGAATTCCTTCCTAACATCCAATCTAACATCTCCCATCCTTCACCTTAAAGCAATTTCCCCTTGTCCTATCATCTGGCTTTGCCACTTGTGGTTTAGAGGGAAAGGAAGGGCACTGCTAAAGGTGTGGCTGTCACAGGGAACCGAAAAACCCCTTGTCGAAGCATCCCGAGTGCCGGGTCACGCTCACCCCATCCCAACCGGGAGCTCCATCCCTGCAAGCTGTGCCAGGGCACAAGGCATCATCCCGTTTTGTTTCATCCCTTTTGTCTCTGGGGATGGTTCTCCCTTTACAACCTGCCACTTGAACAGTCAGGATAATCTGTGTCTCCTGCTCTCTCCCCGGCGTTGGTGCTCGTTAGCACAAGCCGGGTTTAACCAGCCCTCGGATCCTCGGGGTTTCCCGGGAATCACGTCGGGAGAGCGGCAGCAAACACGTTGCTCCCCGAGCACAGACTTCTTGCACCTGCCCCGCCGGCTCCTCGCCGCAGATGGTCCCAGCTTTTGTCTTCCTGCACTTCCAGGGGCCGGGATTTATGGGAGGGCACGGGGGAAAGGGGGGGGGGGGGGATGGTTTTGTCTGCTGAGGGGGCAACTCAGCGGGGCCACGTGCTTGCTTTTGTGTGGGGGCTCTGCTCCAGGGATGAATGCTCCGGGATCATAGAATCATGGAATGGTTTGGGTTGGAAGGGGGGCTTTAAAGCTCGTCTGGTTCCAACCCCCTGCCGTGGGCAGGGAGTGCTCGGGCAGACCAGGAGCTGAGCTGGCATTCGGTGAGGGGCTGGATACCTGCAGTGCTCTGGGGATTCACGGGGTCTGGTGGGGGGTGTAAACCCTGCCCTGAGTCGTGGCAGAGCCAAACCACCCCTGAACTGCAATTCCTGGGATTCCTCAGGAGGGCTGTTCCCTCGGGCCCCCTCGCACTTGGTGGTGGGAGCGAGAGGGCGGGTGCAGGTGTGTCCGTCTGCCTGTCTGCCCTCTCTGTGCCCTTTAATTAGCACCAAACTCCAGGATGGTGCATGTGGGCAGTGGTTGGGTGATGTGCAGGGATGGGGGTAAGTCCCTGGAAATCGTGTCCCATCCCTGGAAGTGTCCAAGGCCTGGTTGGACAGGGTTTGGAGCAACCTGGGCTGGTGGAAGGTGTCCCTGCCCCCACGGCAGGGGGTGGGAAGGAGATGAGCTCTAAGGTCCCTTCCCACCCAAACCATTCTGGGATTCTGTGAATTCAGAACCCTGCACAGGGACTGTCCTTGGCACCGTGCTGGAGCAGGGATGGGGAGCTCAGGTTTCAGCTGCACTATTGCATTAACAGCACAGTGTGGGGTTTCACTCCTCAGCTCCCTTCAGTGCTGTGGGTGGTGACCTCTTGCAAAACATCCTCCCTCTGTGCCCGCAGTGGTGCTGTTCCCCTTAATGTGCAGTGTGGTCCCCTCAGTTCTGCGTGTCACTCAGGAGGCTTGGGTGCAAGGTTGCAAGACTGCCCTGTTCTGCTGTTGTTGCACGATTGCCTTGTTAGGACCAGAGGGAACGGCTGGAGCTGTGTCAGGAGAGGTTTAGGTTGGATATCGGGGAAAGGTTCTTCCCCCAGAGGGTGGTTGGCACTGAACAGGCTCCCCAGGGCAGTGGGCACGGCCCCAAGGCTGCCAGAGCTCCAGGAGGGTTTGGACAACGCTCTGAGGGACAGGGTGGGATTGTTGAGGTGTCCTGTGCCAGGCTAGGGGTTGGACTGCATGATCCTTGGGTGTCTCTTCCAGCTCAGGCTGTTCCATGATTCTATGTCTTCCCCACTTCCCTCTGCAACCTTCTGGCTGCCTCTGCCAGCAGGAACTTGCAGACAGGGGCAGAGCTTTGGGAACAGGGCTGTGCTGGAAGATCAAGGAATGGGGGAGCTGGAAGGAGCCACCGGTGCGGGTTTGCCCCGGAGAGGGAGGGTGAGCGAAGTGCTTTGCATTGCAGGGGCAGACAGCGGGGAGCAGCAGGTACCTTGGCACAGGCACACGCTCTTTCTAGTGCTAATAAGTCACGGCTTCAGAGGGAAGTGGCTGCAAAGCAGGCTTGGGATTTCACGGAGGAGCTGGGGTTGCTCGGCAGCCGCTGCCTGGTTGGTCCCCGATGCCGGGCTGGGCTGGCGGGGCCTCTGTTGGTGTTTAGTCTTGTTTGCCTCTGATTTACTTGTCCTGGGAAAGTTCTCCTCACCCAAGGGGGTTGATGTGCCCTCAGGGATCTGTGTCTGGGTGGGCACAAATGTTGTGCCATCGCATCCCAAATTCTGCTGAGTTCAGGCTTGTTCGGATCAACCTCGAGTTGCTGTTTGAGACCACCCCCCGCCCATGAGCAGATGCACAAGTTGGCAGCTCCAAAATAGAATCCCAGAATGTTGTGGGTTTGAAGGGACCTTGAAGATCACCCAGTTCCACCCTGCTGCCATGGGCAGGGGCACCTTGCACTAGACCAAGCTGTGTCTAGCCTGGCCTTGGACACCTCCAGGGATCCAAGGGCAGCCACAGCTTTTCTGGGCAGCCCCTGCCAGGGCTTCCCCACCCTCACTGAAGGATTTCTGCAGCTTTTGTGGCTTTGCTGTCCCATGGCTGCCCGGTACTCGAGCCCAGCTCCTAATTTTATCAGCTGTATTTCTCTAAGCACTCTCTGTGTGCAAACGTGCAACATCCAAGGTCAGATGTGCAACCACAGAGACTGATTTTCCTGCTTATCTGGTGTTAGAAAAACCTCTGGCCCTTCCTGAAGAAAAATCTCCCCCTCTGCCAGCTGGGACTCCACCTCCAGAGCGGGGTCTCACCGCTGGGAAGGCACAAGGTGGACAAACTCCTGTTCCTGTCCCTCTGCTGCTGATTTGCATTTTCAATCCTGCTGTGCAGCCAAGCAGAGCGCTGGCACAGGGGGGCTGGAGGATGGGCCAGGTCCTGCCCCTCAGCCTGATCTTGCATGGGCTCCTTTGGATGGGGTGGTCATGGTAAATTCGCTGGGGGGTGGCGGTGCCGGGGCCATCTGTCCCTTGTGCAGCTCAGTGAGGGCTCAGCCCCCTCACCCTTCCTCCTCTTCATCAATGCAAACACCACTCGTGGCCTCGCTGGGGCAGAGCAGGTGATGGGCTGGTGGTGCTTCACACCTACCCAGGTGGTTTTACCCTGTTTGATTCAGTGTGTTTGCGCCAGTGGTGCAAAGGGAGTTCTGTTTTATTTTTCTCGCTGCTGGGAGGTCCCATCCAAAGCCAGCCCCAGCACCCATCTGAGGGACTGGGTTCTATTGTCATTGTTCCCTTCCTGAGAAGATCCCAGGGGGAGAGAACCTGTTACTCGAACACCTTCATCTTTTATTCATCCTCATTTAGTCTAAATGTCAAGTTGTTGTTTTTTTGTTTTTTTTTTTTTAAATCGAGGGAATTCTCCTCTCTCTGTAAACTGTCCTTTGGAAGTACACCAGCCTTTGGAAATGCGTGGCAGCAATTAGTATTCAGATGAGGGCATCCCTGACGAGTTTCTTTGCTGAACATATTTTTAACTGTGTTTAAAAAAGAAGTGTTTAAAAATGTTTAGAACCACGGGGGCGATTGGCATTGCCTGAGTGAGCTCACCTGTCTCCCCTCCCTGCCACAGAGCTTATTGGCCTTTTTTTTGGGGCTTGCTTGACCCCAAAAAACAAGCTGGAGAACTTCAAACCTGAACCCTGTTGCTTGTGCAGCATCAGAACCCCCTCTGTGGCTCTGGATTCGCAGCGATCGACTCCAGCCAGAGCAACCTCGGTGGCTTCTTCAAATGCAAAACCCCTTGTTCGAGGCTAAAAACTCTTCCAAGATTTATTTAGCCAGAAGAAATCGCAGCAGCCAGCTCTGCCTCACCACTGACCCATGTCAAATAGCTCCTCCAGCTGTCCCTGGCTTTCTTTCAGTCCCCCACGGCTGGAATTGCTGACATTCCCGGGCATGGCTGGGAAGGAGCTGGAGCCCCTCTGTGACTGTTTGTGGCCCTGAGGCTTTCCAGGAAGGCACAGATGGAAAAAGGAGAGGAAAGGGGGGTAAAAAAACCCCTCAGTGGCAGGATCAACCCTCTATGTTTTTCCCAGCCACGCTCCAGACCTGGTATTCCCAGTCTGTGGAATGACGGGAGCTGGGGCAGGACTGCCCTGGGAAGGGGGGGATTTCTTGTTGTGTGGGTTTTTTTTTTTCTGTCATCCAGTGGTTTTTGATGCTTAATTAGGGCAGTGGAGCATTTCTACAACCAAATCTCTCATCCCTGGTCAGGAATGGTATCTCCCTGACCCCGGCCAGGTCACCTCAAGCAATGGAGATGTTCCCTGCTGCTTTGGGCATGTTAGTTTGGCTTGCTGGAAAAACCCCAATCAATGCATGAAAACGGTGGCTCTGGGTCATTCTGGGATAGCAATAAGTTTTTTTTTCCACGTGCCCAAAGACTCTGGTTGTGTCTTGATGTCCCTTGCTGTCCCTTCTCCAGGCTCCAGGACCGCAGGAGCCGAGATTCCTTTGTTGTCAGCAGACACAGGCACTCGTGTTTCAGCGTGGTCTGAGTGATATCCACTGCTGCCCATCTCCCTGCTGGATTATTGCCCTCATATTTAACCACCTGCACCAGCTGATTTCCTCTCTTCTTCCCTTTTTCCCCTCACAGGTCCACTTTGATCAGTTTAAAGAAGCGCTTATCCTCATCTTATCCAGAACCCTGTCAAATGAAGAGCACTTCCAAGAACCAGGTAATTACTAAAATTATCCAAAATATTACATTTTCTTGCACAGAGGAACTTGGAGAAAGTGCTTTTTAGGTGCTGAGCTTGGCCAGCCAAGCAGAACAGCCTGACCTGGGAGGGAGGGGGGGGGGGGAAGGAGAGTTGAGGTCTGTTGTGGAGCCTTGTGAAAAGGCATTTTCAGAGCTCTAAGATATTTATATCCCATTACCATGATCTAAATGCCCGGAGGGGCACGTGATGTCTGCGTGGAGAGAGCTCTAACAGCACTTCAGATGCTCGGGATGTCTCAGGGCTGCGAAATGGGCTGAGGTCTCTCCATCCCACAGCGCTTCTGCTGGCCAGGGATGCTTTAGGAGTGGATGGCTGTGGGCAGGCACTCAAATGGCTGCTTTAATGCTGCTGCTTTTTCCCAGCTGGGGCTAATGTCGATTTTTATATTTTTTGTTCTAAGTCCGTTCTGTTTTCCTCGTGTCTGGGATGAGCAGGGTGAGCCTGGTCCCATAGGAAGCTGCTCTCTGTCCCTCCCAGGAAACAGCCTGGTCCAAAGTGTTCGTGAACGAGGTGAACTCCCTGACAAACCAGGCTGGGGCCAGTTGGAGAATTCTAGAACGGTTTGGGTTGGAAGGGACCTCAGACCATCTTGTTCCACCCCCCTGCCCTGGGCAGGGACATGTTACACTAGACCAGATTTCTCCAAGCCTCATCCAGCGTGGCCTTGAACGCTTCCAGGGCTGGGGGGCAGTGCTGGGAGTCTTCACTGTCCTGTTTTTATCTTGCTTTGTCTCAGTGTGCCTTGAAAATGTAGCTTTTTAGGCTTTCCTTGGCAGGAAAGATGGTTAAGCTTCATCTGCCCCCGCCACACACCTCCCAGTACACGAGGGACTGGTGCTGCTGGGAGCACTGGGAGGTGTGGGCTGGGTCCCCTGCAGCTCCAGCTGGTGTCACACCTGTATGTAAATCCCTAATCCTGTCTTTGGAGCAGCAGGGGGAGTGAAATCCCCCAAGGAGAAAACAGCTTAGCAAGGGCAGAGAGGGAGAACTCCAGGTTTCCTCTTCCTGGAGCATCAATCCCAGCTGGAACATCCCAGTCTGGAGAGAGCAACCTGCCAGCAAAATTACACCTTTCCCCCTTAGATAGGCTGCAAAAAAACCACAGGGTGGAAGGGATGTGATTGATGGATTATCTTTATTTTTCCGCCTCTCACTTCCAAAGCTCTTAATGCTTAGAGGGAGATGGGTGATGACAGCTCTTGCACCAGGCATTCCTTAATGGAATTTCCCAGCACAGGTCAGCGGGTGCTGAGGAGAGAAGGGAGTGGGGGGAGCATTGTGGTGTGTGGTGAGGGGTGGGATCTGCTCCCAGCCCCTTGGAGAGGAGCTGGCACGGAGCAGGAGGCAACCCCAGCACCCCCAGTGAAGCAGAACTAATCCAGCATCCTGCATTTATGGGGGAATCATATGGCTGAGGAGCTCCAGCTTGATTGAAATGTAAATAAATCTTCCAGAAACAGGCTGAGTTCGGGGTTGTCGCCGGGGAAATCACGAGTGGAGCCGGAGAGCCCTCCTTGGGGACACGTTTTGTCAGCTGGGTTTGGAATGGCAGGAAATCAAAGGGGCACGGGGGTGCAGGTAGGGGAGGCAGCACCAGGCAGGCCCGGGAGGCATTTTATTTTTAATGCATTTTGACAGGTTGGTTAACGCCAAAGTCGTTGCTTCTTTTAATTTAGATCAAACTGGAGATTTGGAGAACAAGCTGCTTTGTGCTGCTGGTGTCAGACTGTCAGGGAATGTGGAAATGCTGGTGTTCCAGCCCGCCCCAGGCTCGGGGAAAAAAATTGAGTTAAGAGCTCTAAATCGTATCATTTAAATGAAAATTTAATTTGGGGGGGGGGGGGGGGGGGGGGGGGGAAAAAAAAAAAAAAAAGGCAGAGATTTTAAGGCTGTTTGCTTGTGTCTGTGGAGTTTGATCTGGAAGGAAGCGGCTGCGTGCTGTGATGCTGTGGTTTTATTGTGGTTTTATCCAGGGATTTGGGTGATGGGAAGGTCACTCGGGTGGGCTCATGGCTTTGGTCTGTCCTGCGTGTGCAACAGGGCCAAGGGACCTGGCTGGGGACATCATCATCATCATCATCATCATCATCCTTGTCCCTGTGGGTGCTCCTGGCTCAGGGAGGATGGCTTGGGGTGCCCAGGGGTGACAGCAAGGACATGGAGCTGTTGGAGCGATTCCAGAGGAGCCACCAGGATGATTAGAGGGCTGGAGCAGCTCTCCCATAAGGAAAGGCTCTGAGAATTGGGATTGTTCAGCCTGGAGAAGAGAAGGCTCAGGGGTGACCTGACTGTGGCCTTCCAGGAGCTGAAGGGAGCCGACAGGAAAGATGGAGAGGGACTATTTACAAGGGCCTGGAGTGACAGGCCAAGGGGGAATGGATTCAAACTGACTGAGAGAAGGTTTAGATGGGATGTTGGGAAGGAATTTGTGGCTGAGAGGGTGGGCAGGCCCTGGCACAGGTTGCCCAGAGAAGCTGTGGCTGCCCCTGGATCCCTGGAAGTGTCCAAGGCCAGGTTGGAGCACCCTGGGCTGGTGGAAGGTGTCTCTGCCCATGGCAGGGGGTGAAACGAGATGGGCTTTAAGGTCCCTTCCAACCCAAACCAGCCCTGGGGTCCCATCAGGATCCCTGGGTTGGGGACAAGGAAGCAAAAGCGCCGTGGTTCCTGCAGAAGCAGCTGAGGGGGTTTCCTCATTTTGGGAGGAAGCAGCAGGTGGGAGGAGCACTCAGGCTCGCAGAGAGCAGCTGATATATTTATATGATTTTTTTTTTTTTTTTTTCTTGGCAAAGGGGCAAAATTCCCTTTGCAGAGGGAAGACTGGCAGGCAGGATGGTCCTGGCGTGCTGTGGGCTCTTTGCCTGGGAAGCAGCCCTGGAAACCAAGGCAGGCAGAGTTCCCAGTGCTGCTGTCATCAGCTCTGTCCCCTTGAGGATGATGGTGTGGGGACACAGCCCCAGCTGTGAACCAGAGCATCAGCTGGCTGGGCAAACCCCGGCTCTGCTGGGAAGAGGGACGGGGAGATTCCAGGAAGAGCAGAAAAAGGCTTGGATGTGGGTTTAAAACAGTGATTATTTTAGCTCCTGAGACCCGTGGGACTGGGCTGGCTGCTGCTGCCACCACTGCTCTTTGTCCACGGGTCATTGATGGGACAGTAAAATAGATTTAAGGGTGGAGAAAGAAAGAAAAAAAAACCCTAATTTCTATGGGTGATTAGGGGAAAGAAAAAAAAAATCAGGCTTTTTTGTTTTTTTTTTTTTTCTTTCTTTCCCCATTATAGCAAATAAAAAGTGCGTTGAGGCTGAGATAGGGAGGGATTACCGGGGTGGAGTGCAGGATTACAGGAACACCCGGGAGAAATTAAAGAGCAGTTTGACGCCATCGGCCCTGCGGTCACCAGGGGTTGTTGGATCTTTTTTTTTCTTCCTCCCCAGCACGTGGAGACAACAGAAGTGCCCTCCCAAAAAGCACCTGGTGGGAGTGATGCCCTTGGAAGGGGCATCTGTGGTGGGGGGAGGCTGTTCAGGTGGCTGCAACACAGGTATAAAAGCAGTGCTGCTGTCCAGGCAGGGGTGGTTTATGCCCAGACAGAATCTTTGGGGTAGAAACACGTTGATTTTTTTTTTTTTTTTTCTTTTTGGGTCGTGGTGACCCAACCATCGCTCCCCTCCACCTCCGAATTACGGAACAGGGACTTGGAGGAGTTCAGACATACCTGGTGCCTCAGGGGGATTAGGATTTAGCAGATCCCAGCTTGCCATGGGCTTTGCCCAGCAGTTGGAGCAGTCCCTGCCTTCCAAATCTTAAGCAGCAGAGAAATTAATTTCACCTCTGTAAATGCTGGGATGGCGGGACGAGGGTCTTGCTGCTCTAAACCCCCTTTTGTCTGCGCTCCAGGGCTTTGATGCTGGGCCCAGAAAAAAAAAAAAGGGAGCCCCCCCCATCCCCTTCCTCCATCCTCCCCAAGCATCTGAGGGCAGAGCAGGATTTTGAAATGACTTATCTGGCGCAGGAAGGCAGAAAATCAAGTGTAAATCTTTCACTGCCGAGGGGGGAGCGAGGAAGGGAGTTGATGGTTTCTGTCTGCGGTGCTGAAATCCGGGAGGTCTTGTGAAATGTAGGCTTCAAGTGGGTTGTTTGGTGGGGTTTTTTTGTTTTGTTGTTGTTTTTTTTTCGTCAGGGGGCACTTTGAGGGCCACAAACCCTCTGGGCAGCGGGCAGGAAGGTTGAGAGGCTTGTTCTCTTGTCCCCAGCCTGGGGGCAGTTCAGGAGGGCAGATCAGACCTCAGTGTTTAATTGGGCACTGTGTGTTTGGCTAAGCCTGAGTGTTGCTGAGGGCTGTGGGAGGCAGGGAGGGCTCAACCTATTCCATTCTTCTCTTTTTTTTTTTTTCCCCTTTTCCCCTCCTTTCTTGGTGCCTTGTCAGCCACACAGTAATGGGAGCCTGTGAGCTGCAGCATCTTGCCTTGCTGCTGGTGGGAAAAGCGGGTACCTGGTCACAATCATCCTTCCCTCTGTTTGGTACAGGGGGATATCTTATATTTTTGGGGATAAATAGCACCCAGGGCTGTCTCACAGGCACCTACCTCACTGAAAACCTTGATTTTTGTCATCTCCCTCCTGTCCCTCCTTTGCCTTTGAGAGCACGTGTGGGGTTGAGCAGCTCTTTCCATCCTAAGGCTGGGCTCGATGATCTGGGACACCTTTTCCGACTTGAGTGATTCTATAATCCTTCCTCATCAGTTTTGGCTGGGAAGGAGAGATTGTTCAGCTCATCACTGAGCTTCCTGCATTCAGGGTGGCTGCTTTCTGCTGGTGTGTGCACTCGCCATTCCCTAAATGTTGGGAATAGTGGGAGCATCAAGGGCATGGCTGCTGTGCCTGGGGGTTGGGTTGGGAAAGCAGGAGATGGAGAGGCTTAGGGGAGGCTGCAGGTGTGGAAGGTGTATCCATGACTGAGAGATGGTGGTGCATGACGCTTTCTGGAGAGGAGATGGATTTGTGCTTCCAGGGATGGGGCTGAAGGACGTGGTCCCTTATGCCAGTGTGGCACAGGATGGGGAAAGAGCTGCATTCCAGTGTTAACAAAAACACCCTGGCTCTGGAAACAGGATTTCAGGGTGCCTGAGCTGGGAACTCCTCAGGCACAGCCGGTTTGAAAGTCAGAGCAAAGCAGGAACAAACTTTCTGCTCTCAAGCTGTGAAGGGTCACCTTTCCCTGCTGGGGATGTTCTCAGGC
>NW_020956529.1:0-6201 GCF_003031625.1 Empidonax traillii
ATTTTTTTACTAGTAACAGATCTAATTTGAGTAAAAACACTTCAGGTAGGCTGGGACAAATTAAAGTATAAAAGTGGGAATGTGTGAAAGAAACATGCTTTCATTTCAAGATTTATGGTATTTAGCTACAGCAGTGTTAAAGCCTTGCTGGTTTTTCATATGGAAGAAAATACAAATATTCAAATTTCTTTAACACAACGGACCAGTGGTCAACTGCAGCTTGATAAAAGATTGCCTTGGCAGATGCTGCTGTCCTCTACATGCAGGGAAAATATCAACATGGTTTTCTCTTCTTGACAGCACGGCCTTACAGTGAGCTGCATGATACAAAACCAAAGTAAAAGAGAGTGGAAGAGACCCCACAAGGTCATCTAATCCAACAATTTGCCTAAGGAAAGAATCCAGGGAACACTTATATCTGCTGAGCTGCCTTGCCGAAAATTGGATACAATGCCCCCAGTAATGGCCTTTTTTTATACCTTCAGACACCTTTGATGTAAAGCATTACAGGATGCAAATGCACCAGGAGAGAGCTCACTACAGGACTTGAGCTTTTTCCTGAAGCCTTAAGACAATATATATAAAGTTTATCCCTCTTGTGCAGATTATAGAGGTTCATCTTAAGCATCTGACATCTTATTTGTTAATACTTACCCCACCTATAGGATGTGAATAACTGTGATGCCTTTCAAATCTATGTCTCTATAGAAGTGTCTCATATTAAACAAATTATAAACCCCTAATTTTACCTCCCTCCCCATATTACCCCTCACTATGTATGGGAAATATTTTCTATAGTATTATTATGATTAAGGTCTGCTAAATCCTTTAGACTTAAGCCACTGATCCAGTCCAAGGTGAAGTTTGGCAAGGGGGTCCACTCTGAACCTTGTGAATCAGCAGGAGTGGCTCTGTTACCCCTTTGCATCCCTTACTTTTTCCCTGCTTACCCTTTTGTGTCTCTGGTCTCAGCAAAAATCGTGGTAGGTTACTTTTCAACCATTTTTCCTTTGTGTGCTTTGTATATAGTAAGTAGTAGAGTGAACCTTGCCATCCAGCTTTGTTGTGCTGTAGCAGATTTATATTAAACCTGCTTTTGCTGATCCCTTACTGGTGATTCTTTAAGCAACCTAAACCACTCATTCGTGGCAGCAGCAGGAATGCTTTTCCTTATTTACATTGAGCTCTTTTCTTCCGTTTTCTTTTGAGGTTTTGTTTGTTTTGTTTCGGGTTTTTTATTAAAGAAAAGAAACCCACACATCATTTTGTACTGATTACTTTTATCCAGATCTGCTGACACAGCAGGAGTCTTTACTGGAATAATTTCCAACCTGATTTTAAAAAAAGCCATCAGCATCCACCCTTAAAAACCACAAAACCCTGGAGCCTCACAGACAGATAGAGCTATTTGTAACATATTTCTTTATCCAAGTTGAGAAGAAAGCAGCCCTGGAAATCTGAATCCATTTCTGATTCTCCAGAGTCTTAGAACCAACCCACCACAAAGGAGATTGGCTCCAATATTAGAAATTTTAAAACAAATAAAAGTTAACATATTTGAAAAACACATATTATCTCGTGTTACAAATCCTTTTTGGGTTTTAAACATTTTTAAGACCCCCAAAATGGAAGGTCACCTTATAGCCCTAGATGTTTCTTGTGCCACATGTCATTTAACACTTTCTGGGCTAAGAAAATTCTTGGGATTTTTTTTTCTTTTTTAAATTTTGTCATGAAGAAATTAGTTATAACGCAAAACATTACGCAGAAGGAATAGTAGAGTCAGCTGAGACAAGATAAGACCTCTTTAAAAACCTAATTTTTTGTCTTTGTTTACAAATACCTGCAAATCCTGACCTGAGAATAATGCTACAATACCAGTTGTGGTGGCTGATTCAACTGGGTCTTGAAATCCACTCCCTGACAAATGTTCAGGGAAGTTTCCCCTCTTATATGGATCTTGAGAGATATTGAAAAATAACAGTTTTGTAAAACACTCTGGGAAATGTAGTTCTACAGCAAATTGTTATTTTGCTAACTTACCCTTATTAACACACTGGGAAAAAGGGGATGAAGAGTTGGTAGTGTTTGATAAAACTGCATCTTACAGTTAAAGACACCATGGCACTAGCAAGAGAGTGTTAGAGTGGAACAAGGGTCCGTAACGTTCGGGCTACGTTTGATCTGGGTTATCTTGTGGGTTTAGAGGCTGTGTTTTGACTTCTTTCTGGAAGAAGACACACCTTTTATGAACATAATATAGCACAGTTTGGTTTGGGCTTCTTTATTTCCTCTTATAGGTCTGAAAGCAACATGAAATTCATCATCTGTTGAAATCCGTTAAGATAGTGGGTTTTGGTTTTTTTGCTTTTTTGGTTTGTGGGTTTTTTTTTGTTTGTTTGGTTTAGTTTTTTGTTTGATTTTTGGTAGTATTAGTTGGAATCCTCACTTTTATTACACTATTTCAATACTCAGTGGGGTGACACAGCTTTTGTTTTCTGTTTCCTGCAGAATGTAGTTTTAGTACACTGGAGAAGTTAGTTTCCAGCAATGCTGATGTAGTAGTGATCCTGCAGGAAGGTGTTGTTTCACCACTGGAGAACATTTTTAGCCCCTCAAACCTGACCAAGAGAGAATTTCTTGACTGAAAAATGAAGCTTGATATTTATTTTGTGAAACCTTGATATCTTACATATTTAAATGGGGTCACCAGAACTGTGTGACACTTCTTTTAGAAATTCTCAAGGAATTCTTTCTGCTGTCATTCTGAACCTGCCAACGAATGCTGATTTAAATCAAAGCACTGATTTCTGAACTTGGCTTTGCACAAATTGTGTCCGAGCAATTAAAATGTATAGCTTAAATTTTGCATATGAAAAACAATTACCTCTTAGTAAGATCTTAACACAGCTCTAAGGTGAAGGAGGGAGAACAGAGGGTGAGTTAGAATTGCTGACAACAATAACTGGGGTTCTGGCTTCTTTATTTAAATTACTGCCCATCAGTAATGGTGGGCAATGAGGCCACCACCTGTGGTTCAGGACTGAGCTCTCTTTCATTACAAGGGTGATGCAGTATTCACTTGGGAGGGAAGCAGTGCCAAACATGTCTAATGTGACATGACAAGCTTGGAATAGCACACCTGGCTTCCAGCTACTGTTGCAGATGGATGTGGGCCACCTTCAGATCTTGCCCTGTAACATCTCTCCCTGTATAATATATTTCATATACATATATATATATGTTCCCCAAGATATATGTATATATACCTTAGAACTTAGTAGCACTAGGTGCTTGTGCTTAGGCAACTGAATTATACCCTTTCCCATCCATGAAGAATTTCTTTCTAGCTTGTGGAAAGTCACGGAAAGACACTATCTACTTTTACAGGCAAAAATGATTGGAATTACTGGGATTTCTCAACCTGGTTAAGGATTCGCATACATTGACTTCAGACAAAATTTGTTCTTCTGTAAATGATTGAGGTGTATCCAATGGCAACATGCTGTTTCCTTGATGTTAAACCCCAAAGAAATCTATCATAATCTGATTTGTTTCCACAGACTAAATTTACTCTGTAAGGATAGTGATTATACATATGTTGTAAAAATGTAAATATTTGCTCCTCTGTGGCTTAACTATAAATTTTTTTTCAGTAGGAATTGAAGCTTCTCACCCAGCTTTTCATGTCTTGATAATATTTAATAACTTTGAAGTGCTTTGGTAACCTCTCTGATACAAACTAGGATGCGAGCAGATGGAAATGAGTACCAACATAGCTGGTAAGGGCTATGACTTCATTAAGCCAAAGGTTGTGCAGGTATTTAACTTCAAACATATATGGAGACCTCTTATGATGGACTTTAATGAGTGCATTTATAATGGGAACAGAGAGCCACAGAAACCTTAGCTGAAATGAACCTTCTGCGTCTTCCTGCTTTTTTTCAGGATTGTGTAAGTCTGTGGAGTACTATCATCTGCTTCAGTGAGCAAAGATATCCTCCAAGAAGAGCTCCAAGAAGAGCTTATCTGCTCAGCTATTTTCTATGGCAGTCCTTCAGTTAAGTAGGACTCCTTCAGTACGAACAACTTGGGAGTAAAATTGTCTCTCACCAGCGCTGAAGACAGATGGATAAAGGACTGCAGTGATTTTTCTCAGTGGTTGTTTTTTAGGTGTCTGGTCCCGAGAAATGGAAGCCAAAGCCAACCATATGCTTTCTCTGCAATGCTGTGGGGAGAACAAGCTCCCTTGGGCAGACAATCCAAAGACCCTCAGATTCACTAGGGCATTGCTAGTGCCTCAGCAGTTACCAGTGGAAAACTCTGAGCATGGGAAAAGTCCATTTTTTGTGCCCTCTCTGCAATTTAGTTTCCACATTCAGTTCTGCGAAGGAGATGCTACATGGACTCCTCAGAGTCCAGAGTCAAAACTACTTATGAGGGAAGATGTCTAATCTGAAAAATGGAAAAAAATCTTGTGCTAAAAGCATTGTGATGCCCTCTTTGTGCAAAAATAACCTGCTGGGTTTAACTCTTAATCAGAAATGCTTTGCCACTGGTGCCTAATGCCTTGACTTAAGAGTGTGGAGTCCTGGAGTCTTAACTTTCCCTCAAGATTATTTCTTGTTTAAATCCATTCTGTATTAAATGCAAAACATGTAGGTACATTCAAAGTTTTTGCCTATGTTAGGAAGGAGGAAAGATTCATATGGCAAGAAGAGAATGGATGTGAAAGAGAAAATTGGTGACTACAGAGGAAAATCTTCCTAAAGTATACAAGTTAGTTCTCAACAGCTTGTGGGTAAATATTGCAGCTACTGGGATAATATAATCCCAGATACTGCTGCAGCTTGGTTTTTATAAAGAAAAAAGCTACAAGTGTATTTTAGCATCATATGTCCTTTTGAGTATGTGTCCCAACTGTTCTCAGAAGGCATCTTCCAGACTGGGTGTCTGAGTATCAGGCATTGCTCTACATATTTTCTGGATCCTGACACAGCTCATGTTTTGGGCTATCAGGGGGAGAAAGAAGAATTATGTCTGTTTGAAAAAAAAAAATTGCTATATCTGTGTACAGAATGGAGTTACCATAAAAAACATCCCCAGGTTGTTTTTTTTATATGCACTTTTCATTTTAATTGTGCATGACTATTCCTAAATCCTACAGCTAATTTAGTTATAAAGTTAACTTGAGCAGCCAGAGAATCCATTTTCAAAGTATATAAGGAATGTAAGAAAAAATCTCACAATCAATCCTGCAGGAATGTAAACTTTCCTATTCCATTTGCTCTGCAGATGGAAAGATGCAGAGAGGCAGCAACTTACAACATATCTCAGCATCTCCAACTTAATAATGTTTGGGTTTGGGGTTTTTTTGAGGGGGAGATAAGATGTTGAGGTTGAGATAAGCATGTGTATTGATAAAACCCACATAAATAAACAGGAAAAGCATTTACAGGGAAGTCCTCAGAGCCTTGTTTGCTACAACAGAAATTCCACAGCATCCAAACTGACAATAAACAATCTGTGTGCATAATTCATTTTATTTGAGGAAAGACGTGCGGAAAAAGCAATGTACTGAAGAGTACTTTGGATTTTGTTAAACTAAGGGAATCCCTTGGGATACCTTCCCTCATTTATCAGTTCCCTTTGAGAAGCAAGCTCAATGTCTATGTGCATTTCTAGTGTCTCCAGAACAACAGAATATCATCACCTTAGGGCTTAGAAACAGCTATATTTCTTCACTGTTCTTGTGTCTTCTTTCCTCAGTTAAAAATACTCATCTGCATGATTTATAGTACATAACTAGGTCCATGGTCTATTTATATATTGTAGTTTTCACCACTGTTTCTTTTTTGCCCTTTTCCATAAAAAAGTGTATAAATCCAGTAACTCTCCAAAGAGTAAATTTTAAAACAAATATCTTCCAAGCCTATC
The DNA here is from genome assembly GCF_003031625.1 of Empidonax traillii. Taxonomy (NCBI): domain Eukaryota; kingdom Metazoa; phylum Chordata; class Aves; order Passeriformes; family Tyrannidae; genus Empidonax; species Empidonax traillii. The sequence goes on from NW_020956529.1 coordinate 5,938, forward strand.
TTTTAGCTCTACAGCTCCTACATTATCAAAACGGAAAAAATGGACAGCAATTTCCAGATAATAAAGGTAAGTAAGAGCATATTTTCTTAACTTATATTTCAAAAAAAAATCTATTTGTCTACTTTGGTAAAAGCAAACAAAGCTTGAGTTAGTTTTAAGGTAATTTTCAGGACTTATGCATCTGATTTAGTTTCATTGTTGCGAATCAAACCTAAAATTTCACTCACTGGCAGTTATATAGATCAGGGCAAATACTGTCATTCC
>NW_020956529.1:6798-11931 GCF_003031625.1 Empidonax traillii
AAAAAAAAGAAAAAAAAAAGCCTATCCAAAATGAGGAACATAATTAATTATAGATGAAAGATTCTGCCAGGTCATGACATTGTACAGAATGTTACTAAGTTTTTAATTAGGATGACTGTTCTGTTCAGCTGCAAGAGGATTGCATTCGCAACCCATCAACAGTCATTTATAGGTTTCCACTCCCACCAACTTGTAGAAACAATACTACCCTTTAGGGAAAAAAAGAAAAAGAACACAGAACAAAGAAACCCCAGTCCTGTACAAATTAGTCTTCCAAATAATTAAGGTAGGTGAGTTTAATTTGGTCAAATTTCAGATTTTCCGGAATTGTCTTCCCTGGATGGCTTAATTTGTAGTAACAACATTGGGAATATAATCTACTAAATGCTCTCTGGTGATCTACTGGGTGCAAGTGGTTCGAGAAACCTGTTCTGGTTGCCTGTGACCCCAGAAGGCTGAGGCTAGATGAACAACAAAGTCACTTAATAAAACCAGTGAAACTATTTCCTACCTGCAGGTGACCTCTGACATCAAGGCTGGAGATGGCAACTTTTAAAATGAACTTTGTCTATAATATTATTAACTCTCATTAACACAGTGATGAAAACACTCACACAGGTTCCTAAGTGGACTCTGGGGACTTTGAGCACAGTCAGAAGTGTGGGGCCAGAGCTGCTTTGTAATCACTGTCTGTGAGTCACAGGAATAGGACTAAACTGAATACAATATTGCAGCTGGGAGGGACCTACAACGACCATCCAATGACCAATTCAGGCCTGTCCAGAAGTTAAAGCACATTGCTAAGGGCATTTTCCAAATGCCTTTTAGATGCTGGCAGGCTTGGGACATCAACTGGGAAGCCTGTTCCAGTGTTTGACCGTCCTTTCAGTAAAGAAAAGCTTCCTAACATCCAGTCTAAAACTCCCAGGCATAGTTTTGAACCATTCCCACATGCTCTATCACTGGACCCCAGGCAGAAAAGCTCAGCACCTCCTTTTCCCCTTTTCCTCCTCAGGAAGCTGTAGAGAGCAATGAGGTCACCTCTCAGCCACCCTTTCTCCAAATTAGACAAACCCAGAGACCCCTCAGCTGTTCCTTACAGCACATGTCTTCCAGCCCTGCCACTACCTTTGTTTTCCTCCTTGGGATACATTCAAGGGCCTTCACATCCTTCTTAACAGGTGAGTCCCAGCATTTCACAGAGGGATCCAGGTGAGGCCCCATCAACACTGCAGACAGCGGGATAATCACTTTTTTTTCGAGGATGATGGTGCTGTGTTTGATGCACGCCAGGATGGGGTTTGCCCTCGGGGCTGCCAGGGCTCACTCACTGCTGGGTCCTGGTGAGCTGCTGCCCAACAAGCACCCCCAGTTCCCCACCTGCAGGGCTGATCTCCAGCCCCTCCTTTCCCCGTTTAGACTTGTGCGAGGCCTTACTCCATCCTCAGTGCAGAATCTATCACTTCAGCTTTTTGAATTTCATCCCACTAATCATAGCCCAATTCTCCAGTCTGTCTAGGTCCCTCTACAAGGCCTGCTGTCTCTCAAAAAATCCACACTTCCCATGTTGGTATCATAAACAAACTGGCTAATGGTGCACCCAACTCCTGCATCCAGATCACTGATAAATATATTGAGCAGGACTGGCCCTAGGATTGAACCCAGAGGAAAACAACTGGTGACCAGGCACCAGCCAGATTCACTACAACCCTCTGAGCTCTGTCCTTCAGCCAGCTCTTCACCCAGTGCACCATGTACCCACTCATCCCACAGCTGGACCACTTGTCCAGAAGACAAGTGAGGAACAATATCCAAAGCCTTGCTAACACCCAGAAAAGCTGCATCCACCACCTTCACCTCATCCACTTGGAGGGTGACTCTAAAATAGAGGAATATCAAATTAGTTAAACAGGATTTTCCTTCTGTGAACCCACATTGACAGTGCCTGAGGACTGAGTTATCAGCTAAATGCCTTTCAACAGTACCCAGTGTAATCTTCTCCACAATTTTTCTGTAGGTCTGTAGTTGCCTGGGTCTTCCCTCACACCGTTTTTTTTGTAGATTGGAATAACAAGACCGATCAGCACTCAAGGACTCCTGTGCCTCAAAAGCAGATTCCCAGGGTAGTCTGCTAAAGAGCTCCCTAAATAGCTTTGAGTTGGCTCTACTGTAGTCCAGGGTAGCAACTCTGCTGTCTTCTTTTTTCTCATTGCACTGAAAATTTTAAGCACAACCACGTTATGATCTCTGTGGCCAAGACAGGCACCTCCCATCACATCCCCAATGAATCCTCCTCTATTCACAAACAGCAAGTCTAGGAGGGATCTTTCCTAGTTAGCTCACTGAGTACCTGTGATAAGAAGTTATCTGCCACAAACTTCAAGAGTTTTCAAGCGCTGTTTGTCACAGCACTGTGATATTCCTGGTTATGTCTGGGAAGTTGAAATCACCCATAAAGACAAGTGGGTCTGAACCCCACTTGACTTTGTAATTTCACAAGTGCTTTTTGTAGTAGAGTCATAGAATTATGAAGGTTGGAAAAGACCTCAATGAAATCATTGAGTCCAGCCATTAACCCAGCACTGCCAAGTCCACTACTAAACCATGTCCCCAGATGCCACATCTACATGTTTTTTTTGGAACACCTTCTGGGATGATTATTCCACCACTTCCTTGGGAAGCCTGTTCCCATGCCTGACCACTCTTTCAGTGAAAAAATTTTTGAACTTTGCATTTTTTTCTCTCTCTCTGGAGTAGAACTAAATGTTTCATGTTTGTTTTCTTTGTCCAAGAAGTAAATAAATAGCTCCTGAAGCCTATGGGTCTTTTGCCTGAGGCATGTAATCTCTGCTTGTCCAGCTTGCTGCATTTTTATAGAGGATAGCTCTAAGGACCTCTCAAAAGTATTTTATATGAGCCTCATTACAACAGTATTGAAGTGCATGGCAGTCATAAATTGAATTATCTGTACAATACTGTGATAATTAGAGAATTAATCTTTCAGAGATGAAGATCCAAAGCACAGAAAATTGTCCAGAGATAAGCTATGACAGAGCAACAATCAGATTTTAGCCAGCACCCCACACAGCAAACCACCTTCCACTGGTGCCCTTCATGATCTGACCTGGGCTAACTCTGCTACGGTGGTGCACAGCACAGGGCAAGCCAGTTATGAAACCAAAACTATTTAGTGTCATTGACTCTGGTTTGTGCTCGTAGTCATCATCTCAGAAGACACACTCTCACAGGAGCACAGCTGTCAAACCTGGAGCTGATTTGCTTTTCCTTAGCTTTGAGTAGAAGCAAATTTAAGTTATATGTTTCCACCTGACTGAGCATGCGCTCTTGGCACAGGAGGATATGCCAGACGACACCTGATATTCCCATGGATTAACCTGCTAGACTCCCTTTAACATTAAACCTCTGCACTAAGGAGGAGTTTCAAATGAAGTATCTATTGTGTTTGTCTCAGTGTGTAGTGTGTGGTGAAATAAATAGTTCAAAGTATAATGTGCCTTAAAATCATTCACTTTGAGTTCTTTGCATTGTGATATTTCTATATTTTATAAGCAGATCTTTCTAGGTTAAGTGTTGGGCAGTCAAGGGAGATGATATCACATTTATCAATAATTAGAGGAGTGTGTGTTTCTGTCTTCAGGCGAAAAAGGACAAATATCTTGCATATGAAATATTGTGAGTAACCCTAGAAAAGGGAAATGAATCAGCTGAATCAGCTTCAGGAATTAAACTCTAGTCCATATGGATCAAGAGAGATCATAAAGCATTTCAAAAGGGCTTTTCCCTATGCTATTTTCATTATAAAATAACAAAAGTCCTAAATAACTCTGTATTTTTCCAGATTATGGCAACTTTTAAAAATATAGTAAATTCATAAGACAAGAATACTAAGTAAACCCTTCATTGACTGTGATACTATATAAGTGAGAGTCAAAGCTTTTCATGAAGTTCCTTCAGAATCTTTGAATGCAGAATTGAAAAAGACATACCATATCTCTAAATTGCCAAAAAATTGTTAATTACATGAAAAATAAGGTTTTACTCAGTTGTACCTGGAAGAAAAAAGAAGTTGCATTTTGTGGACTTTTATTCTGATGGGAGGCATTATAAGAACAGGATGCCTCAGGCTTCTGTGGTTTATCATTCTTCATCTGTGCCACACGTAGTTTTGTTTTTTTTACTTGTGAGATTGTAATCAAAGGGGTTGATACAGTGGAAAATTAATAAAACAGAAAATTAAGTGTTTTTTCAACTGCAAGGAGATTCATATTATCACCACTTTCAGTTTCCTCCTTTTCATAACAATTTGCAGTTTTGAAATGTAAGTATTCATTACATAGACATTCCCTAATTTCTAAATACAAAGAAGGTATTTCCCTTAAAATCTTGGTTTGTTCATTATAGCCCTCTTGTTTGTTATACCACGATCACTCAGGATAAAGTCAGATGATGCCATATAACAAAACAAAACAAAATCAAACCGCAACCACTTTAGTCTCTGGTAACTAGGAAAACTGGCACATCACTTCTACTGCAAACACTTTCAGTGCTATTCAAGGTAGGTATAAATGCACCAGCCTCTAAATACCTGTATTTTCTGTACCGTGATGTTCTTGCTCGTAAGTTGACCTGCACACAAGGCTGTTTCGATGATCGTCAAAGACCTGCTGCAGCAGGAGAGGTTTTGATCGTGCACTTGCTAAGTGGCAATAGTGCCTCCCGGTGGCTTCCTCACTCATTCGTTCCTGATGTCTTTAAATTTTACAGCTGTTTTTTGGCTGAAATAAATCATCTTGTTTCTTTTGTGTTTTGAATGCTAAATGCACACAAGCACGCTCCTTTTTTTTTTTTTTTTTTTGTATACACTAAGATGTAGCCACAGCCATATCTGCATGTGTAGGATGCTTTTCTCTGACTTTTTTTATGTGTGTATTCTACTACAATTGCAGTAATTGAGACTCTGACTGAAAACCCCAACACACTGTTTTATTTCTATTCTGCCATGGAAAGATTTTTTAGGAAGATTCTTAAGTCAAATTTGGGTCCTTTTGCAGCGTCCTGGGCAATCTGATTGCTGGCAACTTCTCACCATTTTGCAGAAATGGTATAATGAGC
>NW_020956529.1:12221-86287 GCF_003031625.1 Empidonax traillii
ACTACAATTGCAGTAATTGAGACTCTGACTGAAAACCCCAACACACTGTTTTATTTCTATTCTGCCATGGAAAGATTTTTTAGGAAGATTCTTAAGTCAAATTTGGGTCCTTTTGCAGCGTCCTGGGCAATCTGATTGCTGGCAACTTCTCACCATTTTGCAGAAATGGTATAATGAGCCTGTATCCTTCAACATAATTGTATGTATTAGTGGTTTTGGGTTGTTTATGACTTTCCAAGAACACACAGGTCCACTTGACCTGTCTGCACAAAGCCTTCTGAATGTCTCAGCCCTGGGAGAGATGACTCACGGAAAGTCACTGTGAAAAGAAAGGCTATGGAGGCAAGCTGTATTCATTCAAACAGTGGTGTATAATGAGTTGAGATAGATACTCCTTTTTTCCCCTTGTATTTTATTCAATTATATGTGAATTACAAAGCCTAATTAAATGCCTGTTTTACCGACTGTGCAACAATCCCCTTTTTTTTTTGAAGGTGAAATAAAATGAGAGTTATTTCTTAATTTTTATAATAATACAATTTTTATGTTAATAAAAAATTTAGTTTTCTGCTGAAATCGCAGTGTATTCAGGTTTGGGGTTGCTTTATGGGGGTTTGGGGTTTTTTTCCTCACCTTAGGACTGTACTTAGGATTTTATATGACCATGGGAAAGTAGTTCCTTGGATACTCCAGGCCTTGTAAAAGTGACAGGCAACATTTTCTTTTCAAACAGTTACTGACTTTAGGTAACCATTTTAAGCATGGAAATCTTGCTGTCATGCTGTCATGCATGTGACATGGCTGTCATGCATCCATACATCCTTGGCTGCATCTTCTTTTTCTGAGTGGAATTCTGACATGAAAAAAAAAAAAAAAAAAAAGGGAATATAACCAAGCCCCTGTTTAGCCCTCTATTTAGCAGAGAATTGCAGAGGTGAGCAGAGATGTAGGTTAGTCAGCTTGCCTCAGATTGAGTTTCAGAAACTGAAGAGCCCCAAATTGCTGGTGGCTTTTGTCTGTTTGACTCATGACATCAGCTGGTATTATTATTTGGATTTAGACAAATTATGGATTTAGACATAGCTTTAAATACAGGAAACAAATGTGAATCTGTATCAGCAGCAGTTTCAGAGGCAGATGTGAGTCACTGACATAGGAATGTAGGAATCCTGAACCATTTGCAGTGTTCTGCTTTCACAGAGCGTGCAGGTGTCAGTTTGCTGTAGCTGTGGGGTAGTTCAGCTGGATACAGTCTCATTCTGACCTCTCTGTGTCAATAGGTGTGCCTGCATCTATACTGTGCCATAAAGGTGTGTTAATAATGCCATGAGAGAGCTATTGGTTGCATTTTCTTTCACTACAATAGTCCCAGTGGCAGCTTTGCCATGCTGTCAAATATCTATTGCTATACAATTATATTTATTTCATCTTCTTAAATGTATTAAGGACAAAAAGCTATCAGAGAGTATCCAAAGGAGGTGTACAAAGACCGTGCAGGGTCTTGAGGAGAAGCCACACAAGCAGTGGCCAAAGTCACTTGATCTGTTCAGCCTGGAGAGGACTGAGGGGAGAGCTCAGTCTACAACTTCTCGTGAGGAGCAGTGGAGGGGCAGGTGACCAGTGATAGGACCCAGGAATGGCCTGAAGTTGTGTCAGGGAAGATTTAGGCTAGATATTAGGAAAAGGTTTTTTCCCCAGAGGGTGGTTGAGCAATGGAACAGGCTCCCCAGGGAAGTGGTCACAGCACCAAGCCTGGCAGAGTTCAAGAAGCATTTGGACAATGCTCTCAGACACATGGTGTGATTCTTGGGGTGGTCCTGTACAGGACCAGAAGTTGGAATTAATGATTCTTGTGGGTCCCTTCCAACTCAAGAACCAAATATTCTTTGATGCTCTGATATGAGTTTCTGCCTCAGGGGCTGATTTTCAGTGTTCTGTACTCGGTGTGTGCCATGTTTGGGCAATGCTTGTGTGAAACATGACAATGAAACCTGGTTTTTCCAAGTCCACATTGCAGAAAAAGAGGAAGGGAGAGTCAGATTCCTCTTAAGCCAGGTAATACAAGCAATTAGACCCCAAGCTGAATCCAACAAGCCAGCTTGGATGCGGCTCTAAGCAACCTGATTTAGTGGGTGGCATCCCTGCCTATGACAGAGAGGTTGGAACTGGATGATATTTAACGTCCCTTCCAACCCAAACCATTCTATAATTCTACCATTCTATGAAGTTTTATGTACTACTGAAGCAATATTTACCAAAACAAATAAACAAACACACAAAAAACAACTTTCATGTCCCCCAGTTTCTTTGTACATCTTTATTTCTGTGCTTTCCCACTGCCTCATCTGCTGTCATGGGTTTGCTTGCGTTTGTACTCCACAATGAGATTTCCTTGCTAGTCGAGTTCCTTGGGAGAGGAGTGGCCATCCTTGTCATGCAGCAGCTTTTTCTTTGTTAGACACTTTGTCTCTCTAGCACATTCAATTCACCAGAGCCCTGCAGAAAAGGACATATTGCCTGACATGATAGCGCTGTTTAATAAGTGGTTAAATCTTTCTATGTTCCTGATATCTTGGCTTTGAGCAAGATGGAAGGAGGATATTAAAAGCTTTTGGTTACAGACGTGTGCTGGAAGGACAATCTTGATACTGTTCTCTGGTAGCACATAAAGGTTAAGTGTAAGAGGGATGTTGTGCATTTGTGATTACACAGGAAAGCATTCTGTATCTGCTAATAATCTTTCTCAGGCATGCCTCTCTAACTTTTCAGTTTTGGCAAGCTCTTAATTTAGAGCAAATTACTTTTTTATTGTAGAAGTGGTCAGTACAGGTAAATTATGAGTTTTCCCCCTTTTTGCTTTAGAACATCTGAGCCTCCAAGGCAGTAATTGTTTGCAACCCTCTTCTCCTGGCTCAAAAGCTCTGTAGAATTACTGTTATCAGTTTTCTGTCCTGTGCCAGTGTATTTGAACAGCAGGGATGCTGCAGCCCAGAATCCAGGGCTGATAATGGCTCTGCTGCATGTTCCTGATGTTTATGACGTTGTCTGGAGCACAGCAGAACTGTGGGCAGCATCTTGGGTTAAGAAAGATACATGCTGTAACTAGAGCAATATTCTGTTGAAGAGATTGCTGTAAGTGAGAATCTTGAGTGCTGAAAATTTTTCTTTCTAAACAGTTCCAAATTAATTTATGACACTGAGATGGTCTGTGAGTGCTTGCTATGGCTTTCAGGGGGCTGTTTGCTCACATGATTTAGTCTAGATGTTATTTTCTTTATCTGTTGCTCCATGTGCCTGTATTCTTTTTGCAAATGACAGCTCTGGGCAGAAGTGCCCACGTGGCAAGAAGAGAATCCAGCTGCTGATGGCAAGAGCAGACAGTATATCGGAGCGCTCTCAAGGTGATGATCCCAGAGCTGTCATTTTCTGGAGGAAAAAGATGTCCCGTGCAGACAGGCATGAGGCAGACAGGCAATGTGCATAGAGGATAATGATGGAGAGGGATCCAGGGGAATGGGCAGAACTTGCAGTGAGAAAGGAAACATTTAACACAGCAACCCAGCTTAGAGACAATGAGAAAACACAGGAGTAGAAAAAGACAAAGATTAGAGCTCAGAGAAGCATCTTCAGGAGAGCAGAGAGAGAGGAACAACAGATGTAGCATCATTTTTTACACAAAAAAAGGGAAGTTAATTCAAGTACTACACTAAAGACTTATCTATGTATGCTTATATGTGTGTAGATATTTACTTATACATGCACATATACTTGTATTAAAAATGCACACATTTTCCTTATACTGTCTATATAAACATCTGCTGCTATTATAAAGTTATTCTTGTAGTGTATAGTTTGAAAAAGCTTATGAACCCCTTTGGTATGAGAGATAAGAGAGCTTCTCTACTTCTCAGCGGAGGGAATATTCCGTAGCATTTCAATACCATTATCTTATTCTAGTTCCTCTGTAATTCTGTGAAGTGGATGTAGAGGCTTGGATAATTCAAGTGTATGAGTTAATAAATTACACTTAGAGTATATCCAGTTACCATAATGGCTCTTAAATAATTAAACAAAGCAATCTTAAATAGGATCCTGCTACACTGCACTAACTAGAAAGGTGTCATCAGAGTTACTAAAAACCTATCCCTTAAGGTCCCATTCCACTGTGTACATACAGTACAATTAGTGTCTGCTTTGTGGGTCTAAAGGAACTGAGCATAAATCAAAGGCATGGAGTGCTTGTAGGGAATCGAGCAGAATTTAATGATGAGAATTATGTGGGTTATGGAAAATGCGGTTGATGAAGATGTATCAGATGAACCACCAAGCCTTGCTGCAGCTCAGCTGTCCTGTCTGTAGGATGGCTGTAGCCCTCTTCCAGGTCACAACGGGAATTAATTCTTATAAAGTTCTTTCACACTCTTCAAAGAGAACACTACTTTTTTAAATCAACATCTGGAATAAAAATTTTATTTGAAGACAGTGATATATATTGACCATCCTTCAATCAGGCCTTGAAGTCCTGATGAAAGCAGAAAACAATGCTCTTGTAATTAGTTCCACTAACATCTGACAATTTATTTACATAGGTGAAGGATACAAAATTAGTCCTTTGTTAGGACTCCTGCAGGAGATGAATTTGTTCTTGATAGCTATGAGCTAACAACGGGCTGTTTGATCCTCTTGGAGACCTAAACAAAAATTTAAAAAAGGTAACTAGAAGCCTAAACAAAAGGAAAAAGAACACTTAAAAATAAAATTCTCATTGCATTCTCATGCACTTAATAAAAATGAATAGTGACACAAGCATAGTTCTTTTCCATGGAAAACTAGAGATACTGTCTGAAAACTGAGTAAGGTATATGTTATAGGGAATGTATATGTAAGGGAGTGTGTATGTAAGGTATATGCAGATGCTATAAAGCATATTGACAAAAGATTCTGTGGAAGAACTTTTACTCAAAGGCTTTTTACTGTCTGTGGTATTTCAGATGTTCTCACAGCAGGTGGACCATATATCGTGTTACTTTCTTTGAGAAATTGCAGGAAAGCAACTGGTGAAATACAAGGCATCATCCAGCAGTTGTTTCACATACAGTAAAGCAGATCAGTAATGCAGGTTTCTATGATTTATCAATAAAGATCCAAATCACACACTGGGGTTGCCTCTAGACAACTCAGTCAATGTTCTTTTAATAGGAATAACTAAGATTTATATAGTTCCTCTCATCCCTCAAAGATCCCAAAGCATTTTATGGACTCCTTTGAACACCCTTTTTGAGAGGAAATGCAAAGCCTATGAAGAAATTCTTGGACAAGAAACTACATATTGTTTGGCAAAATATGCAATACCGTCATCACCAGTTTGAGAGAGGAAGAGAAGGACAAAGGTGTCAAAACAGAATGACAGATATCATAATTAGATAAATTATAAATAAATTCAATTTATTCAAGTACCCTGGTACTGGAATCCAGCCATTATACTGCAGGATTTCACTTTCCTTAGGAGAGAAGTTTGTATTTTTTAACATATAATGTGAAATCAATCCAACTCTGAGTGTTGAAATACTTTCCTATGTGTGCAGCTGCAATGAGAATGTATTTTTGTCAATGGTAGTTATAGTGTCTTAGAATCCAAAATAAATCAGGTGCTGTTGAGCTGCTGTAGATATAGTTCTGGTGATGAAAAAAAAAAATTTACAGGGCAAGAAAAAAAGAAAGTGAGGGATATACAAGAAATTACAAGAGGTGATAATGCATCTTGTTCTTTTCCTTCTTCACACTTAGGATTTGTCTTGATCATCAAGCCTGATTTGTCATTCTCATTTTCAAAAAAAACCCCAGCTTCCCTCCTTCATATCAATGGGGAGGTTGTTCTCACCTTTATGTCAATCCATGGGTGGCACAAGACGTGCTTCTACAGGCAGACTGGGTCCAAATCTGATTTAACTTGCATGCCATGTAAATGCAGTATAAAGCAGGACAGACTTTGACATTCTAGTTTATTTACTTGTTTGTTTGTTTGTTTTAATAAACACTGTGAAGGTGTAGGAGCAGGCTGTGATATTTTTTTAATTCCTTCCCTTGCCCTTTTGAGTTTTCAGAAGCCCTGGAGAGGGTGCCTCTGGGAATAATTTATTTACAGAAAAGGGAAGAGAGGTTTATTGAGTAGTGAAAATATCATCTTGTTTTGTTGCTGTATTTTCCACTTTTATTCTGAGAGATTAACCTGTACAAGAAAAACACTTTCAGGGAATACAACTGCTCTTTGAAGAGGGCCTGAAGAGATATCTATGCAGTATTTATATGCTGTCTCAATTACCACTGCAAAGTAGTTTGATGATTCAGCAAGGGACCCTAGCAGTATCTTCAATAATTCTTTCCCATTTAGATCTCTTAAGAAGAACCAATTTAATTCTGTTGCTTGGTCTTTTATTGCCTTTAGGTCACACATTTCAGTACAGAAGGTACGCTCGTAATCTTCTGTGAGCTGGAAATGCAGATGAACCCAGCAACAAGGCTGAGCTGGACGGAAAGCCAAGAGTTTGTAACAATGCAGGCTGCTCTGTACAAGGTTTTTTGAGGTTAACATGCCTTTTTTCCAGTTACATTTTTTAAAAAGAGTGCTAGGGATATACCTGGTACAAGAACGCACAAAACACTCTCAACAGAAATGCGACGCAGCAAATGAAATGCTTTTCTTTAAGTTGTTTGTGTAGTTACTGTTCAAAGCAAAGGTATAAATTTTCATCGTCTCCAAAGGCAAAAGCCCAGGAGTTAAGGCAAGTGAAGAAACCCAAGAGCAGCAGCTGGAAAGGACTGGTGCACAGCCCTGTGTGGGAGATGCTGTAAAGGAGAATATTCTTTACCAATATCAGAAAGCACATCAGGGGAGTTGGTACAAGCGTCAGTCGCTGAGGAGCACACGACAAGCTGTTGTTAGGAGTGTGGTGACAAGTTATATGGAGCACCAAGGGATACTCCAGACTTTATCAAGAGTGAGAGAATCATTCCCACCGCCATAAAAGTATCTTGGCAGGCAAAGGCTATAAATGTAATAAAAGAGGGGGGTAGGGGGAAATGTTGTCTGTGCCCATAAAAGAGGACAGTGATTGTGTAGTTTTAGTGCTTCATAAAATCCTTCAAGTTAGCAGGAAGGGAAGAAATTGGGTGAAAAGATGAGTACAAAGCAACTCATGATATTTTTGCTGGAAACTGGGAAGGGGGATGAGGGAAAACACCGTTGGATCCTTAAACTGATTTAATACCTTTCTGTAAACAGCAGCTATTGGCCTCTATTGCAGACAGGACTCAGCAAGCTGGACCTGCTCTCTAATTCAGCATGGATATGTTTTAAATTTCTAACTAAACTAAAGGGTAAGACTGAGAGAAGCAAAATTATTTCATTTATTAAGTACATGCAGAGTTTTTACACAGTCTTAGACAAAGAACCATACAAAGGGCAGTGTGGAAGCTGAGAATTAGGTGACAACTCATTTCTGGATTTTTTTTTTTTCTCCTCTTGAAAGCCATGGCAAAAAGTGAACAAGTAACACAGCTGCTTTTCTTGATAACATTCCATAGTTGTCCAAGCTGGTTTTGCATAAAAATCTTTTTATTACAGGTTTCCTTTCTGACCTAAATGATCACATTCACAGCTAGCAAATGACTGATATAAATTAGATCACCAGCAACTGGTGGGAAAAAACCTTGTTCTGTCAGTTCATAAGAAAAATTTTCTGGCAGTCCTTGACTTTTGCCTTTTTCTCTTGAAGACATCTTTGAAACTCAATTCTTAAATTCAATTTATCTTGTATACTAACTGAGGCAGTGCTGAAAGATTTCTGGTTTATGCTAATTTTTTCTGCTTCTATGAGATAGGACATGGGTAAGGATTCAAACTTGAAAACACGTGCCACTGCAACAGGAGATTTCAGTTGTTTAGATATAGTGGTTAATGAGAGCTGTGATAGTTCTCTGGAGATACATAAAAGACTGCTAATGACTGGTTCATTTATAAGTGATGAAGATCTCTCAAGATCAAAATCCTTCAAAAAATACAATAAATAGAGAGCTGTGAACTTGTAGTGGTCTTGACAGTGGTACGCTGTCATTGTCACCCCAGTGCTGAGATTTCTTTAATGTTCAACTTTTAATGGAACTATTTTTCATTTGTAACATCTTGCAAGACATTTAATTTAGCTTTCCTCTGCTTTGTATTTCTGCTTTGCAGAGCCCAGTGGTTTATGGCTGCCATATGTCAACATTTTCTCAGTTACATCTTTTTTCTGCCTGAAACTTCAGTTTAAGTGGAGTTAGAAGATTTTTGTGCAATTCTATGCAATTGCAATGTGTTCAGTGCCCCTTCAGTCTCAAGAGAACTCACAGCCTCCACTCTTTGGATGGTCAGCCCATTTGGGAAATTTCAGAATCGTTGTGCAAACATAGATCAACTGGAAAACATTGGTGCAGTAGGTCTTACACTTGCTGAAATGTCAGTGCAACTCTGCATTTATGCCTGGAAAATACTTGTCAGAATCACTATAGACCCCAGAGGCAAGTATTTGAAATTAATGCGACCCTCTCCAGAACAGATCTAATCTCTAGGCACAGAAACACATTGCCATATGTGAACACTGGAATAATTTCTTTATATATTCATCTCTTTTAAAATTTTAATCTGATTTGTATGCTGATTCTTACTGAACCTTTTTCACTTAAGTATGTTATAAATGCCAAATTTGATATTTTTTATGGCCAGATTTACTGAATAATTAAACTAAATCACAGAATCACAGAATATGACCCACAAAGATCGAGTTCAACTCCTGCAAAGGATCATCTCCAAGTGTCACACCATGGTGTACCTGAGAGTATCCTCCAAACACTTCTTGAACTCTGTCAGGCTTGGTGCTGTGACAATTATTTACAGAATTGCTTTCTTCTGTTTTATTGATAAAAACACTTTGTTGATTACCTGGAGCTTACCTGGAGCCTTCAACTTGGAGCAAAGTCCAACAAATCTTACCACAAGAATTTATCAGAGGCACTGGGAGGTGGACACGAAGCATAGCCCCATGCTATTTGCAAATTACTTTTATGACTTGTGCATAAAATCTGTTCTATAAACCCAGCTTAGTTCTCTCACAGAATATTCTATGCAATCATGAGAAATAAATCTCTGTTATTCTTTGCACGTCTCTCTCTCTTGCCCATGTGGGATGAATGGCAAGGCAGCCATTAACTCCAGCAATCGACAATCAAGTCCATGGTTTAAAAGTGAACTCAAATTACAATGGACAGCATCAGTGTTTCAGGAGCTGGAGAAACAGACGGTGGTTCATGACCTGAAAAGTATCAAGCATCTGTAACTTTCACTGAAGGCAGATTATAAATGCTTGGCACCTCCCAGTGCTTGTCCTGCTATTCTGAATGTAGATTGTGACTAGAGGAGAGAACATGGCAGTTTATCAGGAATAATTCTTTAGAGGTAAGCAGTCAGAAAATTCAGCAGGATCTGAATTATGCTAAGAGGGATTGAGCAGGCCTCGTTGTACCAAAATTAAAATTTTAATATGCCACACATGGATGAAAAGGATTTTGACCATTATGTCACTACGGAACTTATCATAGCTGTGAATAATAGTTGTAATCCATTCCAATAACATAGATATTTATATAATATTGCTATCTGATAATGGATAGATCAGTCAAGAGTTGTAATTACTACTATTGATTAGCTCTAAATTATGCATATTTATGGCTAATGATGAAATAATATGTTGTTTTCAAAATCCTCTCTTCCTTTTTCACTTAATATTTCTTTTTCCCATTCAGCTCTCCAATGATTCCATTAGTTTGTGCACTTGTGAGGGCACAGACAATCACCTCTTTTCCATTAGGAATTGCCTGAGAGCAACAGCTACCATTTAATATAATTTTTAAAAATGGAATTCCAGTCTGACTTAATCCTAATGGCACAAAATCAAGTAAGATCCTGCATTAATAATGGCCCAAACATTATCAATAACAAGACTAAAAAGGATAAATAATTGAATGACTAAAATGTTAAATTATCTTTTTGTGACACATGTTTTCATGGGATCAGTCATCAATTTTTTTATTGCAGATTTACACAAAAGCCTATTTTTAAAATAATGGTACTAACAGTTTTCACTTGTGCAACAAAATACCCATTTCTTGAGGCATTACCAAAGTGTTTTCCACATGCCAAGATATATCAATTTCTCTGTGTTACTCACCATCTTTGAGCAATGAAGAAGAAAATTTAACTCAGCCAGAGGGTCATTAGGAAAGTGCAGCAGAGCTCAGATCTGTTCACTGTGGTTTGACCTGTGGTTATTGGGCATTGAGACTTTTTGCACAGTAGCCTTTTGACTCTTGCTGAATTAATTCAGTGTACAACTTAAGTACTTACAAGTGGAGTTTTCTGATGCCTGGGGTTGCACCCAGATCTCAGAGCTTTGACTCTCCATTTGATGCAAAGGAAAATTTAGGCAGGGAAAGCAAGTTAAGAATGTGCTCTCAGAGGGTGAGATTTCATGAAAAAACTAAACTTGACCAGAAGTACAGTTTTCTTCCTCCTCCTCCTCTACTCTCTTTGTTCCCTCTCTTATGTTAAAAGAAAACTGCTCCAAGAGGGACAACGGAAGAGTTTTCTTCTGAATTAGTGAGGTGCAAAATCTCCCATGGATGTAAGATGCAATGAGAGCCTATAGACATAGGTCATTCCTAAAGGCCATGAGCTCTTTGGAGCTCAATCATTTCAGAGCTCAGGTTGACCTCTGTCGGTGCAGTCTGTTGAATCTGCTAGGCATTTTCAACTTTTGCTATCTTCCAGAGATGAGAAGTCTCAAAAAAGGTCTTTCAGAGGGTTTCAACTAGCTGTTTGGAAGGTAGAGCCCAAAGCCCTCTCTTTAGGGAAAGCCCCGACAATCGTTCTCTCAAAGAGCTCATGTGATGATGATTCACTCTTGTCTTTTTAAAGAGGCAGAGAAAGCAGTGGCAGTGGCACTGCTTTGCCTTTAAGAGAAGTGGTTAGAAGCTCTTACCCACAAAATGAGACCCTGCTCCCAAGGTCTTTCTCTGCCACGATGGTTTCAAAGAAGCTACACTTCTCTGTTCAAACACCATCCCTGCCATCAATAGGGTCAGAAATCCTCTTCCCCAGCCAGTGCAGTCTGACAACTGAGAGGAATCTACCAAGTGATATGCTGTATAAAGACGTTGGTAGTGCCATCAGATACCTCTGAAAATGTAAAGATAATCTGCAGGTTCCAGACAGTGGATGATTCATGTGACTCTGAACAGACCACATGGCTCACGAAGATACTGTGGACCTACTTTATTTACTCTTTTTACATTGTCATGACCTAGGTGGAAGGCAGGCATTAGGGACCTATCTGATTAACCAGGGAAGTTCTGGGCATGCAGAGTGAGTTCAAAACCAGGAGAAGAAACCTGCTTTACCTGAAGTGTCTCAGTGGTGGGTACCAGCTGAGCGGAGCCCCATTTGGATTTACTCCTTCCACTTCAGTTTCATTTCCCAACACCTTTTCCCCCTCTCTACCCTGATCTGGCTTGAATTCCTCTGATACCAGTCATTTAATAAGCTGTTGCTCTCCCTGGTACCTTCAATGGCTGCATTGTCCAAGGTCAAAATCTTTCTACTTATTTATCAAAAAACATTTGATGCACCTGGTCCAAAATGCAGGTTATTTAGAGACAATAACATGTGGTGAAGTTGATATGAGAAGGAGGAGATATAGATATATTTTTCAAACTCTCAGCCATCTAAGAAGTGAGAGGTAAGGGGCCAATAACCCTCTTCAAGCTCTGAAATATTAAAGACAAATCTGAAATGTTTCCCTTGCAGATTTTGCCTCAAAGTTGATTTATTGTTACTTTAACATTCAAGTATTTTCAGTAAATAGGACCACAGATGTGCCATATTTCTGACTTTATAAGCCTGATGAATTATGGGATGTGAGACCTTTTGTCCTGTGACCTGTGGTTGAAAGTGAGTGCAGTGATCTCAGCCCTGTTTCTAGTGGTCTGATGTCCACCCTACTTCTTGGCCTCTGCAGTCCTTTCAGTTGACAGGATGACAGCTTACTTCTGGAGGCATATTTGGAGAATAAATAGCTTTAATAACATGCTTGTCAATTCATGACAAACAAGTTTTGGGTTTTTTTACTCCCTGTGCTTTTCCTATTCCATGCAGAAGCTGGACAATTCATTACCTTTTGTACTGTAATACATTCTGCCTTCAAAGGAAAAAGTCACATTCCAGCTGAGTTAGTCAGTACTAGGGCTTGATGTTCTATAAGTACAAGAAAAAAGTGGCAAAGATGTTTTTAAGTCTTTGTTCCACCCTCTTAGCTCACCTGTTCACCAGTCTTTCCCACTTTCCTGAAAACTATAGTGTAGGAACAGATACAGGAGCAGAGTATTTCCATGGGTCAAACTCTCTGCTGCCCAAGCCTTATGCAGTCACAGTAAGACAACCAATTCTGTTACCAAACAGTCCAGCAGGAAAGACATTTTCCTTCATCTTTGTACCCTTTGACACTCTTAAAATAGAGGAAATCAAAATTATTTTTCTTCATTTGAATCACAGAATCACTGAGTGGTTGAGGCTGGAAGGGACCTCTGGAGGTCAAGCAGGGCCACCTCGAGTTGGTTGGCCTGGGCCACGTCCAGATGGGTTTTGAATATCTACAAGGATGGAGTTTGCACAACCTCACTGAGCAACCCGTGCCAGTGCTCGGTTACCCTCACAGTATATTTTACCTGTGGGATCTGTCTTGTCTGGAATTTTCTCCATCTCCTATATCCATTATTTTTATAAACTGCCT
Source organism: Empidonax traillii (assembly GCF_003031625.1). Taxonomy (NCBI): domain Eukaryota; kingdom Metazoa; phylum Chordata; class Aves; order Passeriformes; family Tyrannidae; genus Empidonax; species Empidonax traillii. The sequence continues at coordinate 25,100 of NW_020956529.1, forward strand.
TAATAACATGCATCGCTGCCTACTACAACAGGAATGGAATTTTTATGGTCTGTGATGGCTATAAATTTCACCCTTTCCTAAGTATCTCTTTCTTGACATGTACATTTTCATACAAAAAAACCCACAGACTGCTACTACACTAACAAGTCAAAAGCAACCAAGACCATCGTCTGCCCCTGAAGCTGTTGACTGGTGTACACACTGCTAAAATTCTGTGGCTTCCAAACCAGAGTAGCTACATCCAAAATTTCTCTTAGGAGTGATCCCTGCCCTGTGTTAACTCCCCAAAATGTTTAGGAAACTGCTGGTTGGCATGGACCAAACCAGCACCAGGGACCATCTGAATGATTTAACAGAGAACTGAGTATCCATGTGTGGGAATGTTTCCTGGCACTGTTTTAATGTACTCTATAGACACAGCAGTAAATTCTACATGAAAGGTACTTTAATGGGGCTATTAGGTAAATAGGAAGAAACCTTTGACCTTACAAAACAGTTTCTGTGCTCTCTGTCATTGAAAGTGCAGATCCTTTAGGTAGCTATGAGAAATCAGTACTTGGGTACCCAGCCTGCTGCTGCGTTTGCTGTGAGCATTACTGGGGGATTATAGGGAAGGAGGAGAAGTGCCAATGCAAACCTCCCACCTAAATTTAACCTCACAGCTGAGTTAACTAGACTGATATCAAAATAAGGCAGAATTTCAGACAAATTAGGTGGAGAGTCGCAAAACAGGGGAATATTTCCCCTGTTTCACACCATCTAGCTTTTTCCCTTCCAGAGCTTCAAAGGGGAAATAAAGCATTCCCGCACACTGGGCTTTGAAGGTGAGCTGCTTTGTGAAAACTCCCTGCAGTGCTGTGTTGCTGAAACCAACAATCTGAAAATGTAAGCTCAGCTTTGCTGTAACCTCTCTTTTAAGTGGCTGTAGAGGCTAAACAAAAATCAAGCAGTTTCTTGAGCTATATCTGAAAACAGAAAAATAAAACCCAAAACAAAAACCTCGACAATCTGTGTTGTTTCCCAGCTTCTGTATGCGTTTTCAGGCCGTGCTTGCATTTGAGTCCACGTCCCAGTGAGACACAGATACCCTGTCTTTCTTCCTTTTTTCCATGAACTGGCAAGACAAACAGTGTCCCAGAAGGGCCCAGTAAGGTTCTCAACCTGGAAGATCAGGGGCTAAGAGAAACTGGTTGAGGCCTTTGCAGTTGGACAATGATGCCTAGGGAAGAACACAGCAGTCCTGCTGGGAATAGGTAGGGACAACTCCATCTTTCATGGCTTATACAACTTTGCCATGTTTCAGTCCTTCTGTCCAACAGTGGCATCAGAAAAAATACGAGTAGATATTTTGTTCCTTGGGTTGATGGTTTTGCAATGTTTACTCAACTGGTGTATCCATACAGACTTGATGTCACACACAGCAATGCAAAACAGTTGCATTTCTTTTCAGTGTAAGGTCTTGTGGAATGGCATTTGTTGTATGTGTTAGTAATGCCATTGTTAACTTCATGTTAGAAAAAAATCTTTTCTTGACTTACAGGAGTTATATAAAAATTATTTAGTATGAAATATTTCATAGTATTCCTCACTTAGAATCGTGTAGGTTGGAAAAGATCCTAAAGATCATCAATTCCAGCCATTAACCCAGCCCTGCCAAGACCACCACTAAAACGTGTCCCCAAGTGCCACATCTACATGTCTGTTACATACCTTCAGGGATGGTGACCCCACCACTGCTCTAGGTAGCCTGTTTCAGTGTTTGTACTGCCTCAATTCACCAGTGTTGGACCTGGCTACTATTTATCTTCATTCCCCTTTTGAAAATTGATGTGAATTCATAAAGGTTTATCCAATGTCCACTGAAGTCAATGGGATATAAAAGGTCTTTTAACAGCGAATTAATTTTTTCTGGTGGATTAAATGGCTTTAGGTAAATGGCAAATTAAGTAATGTAAATTATCATTAGCCTAAAGAGTTATTCTAACATTATTAGTTTTACTATAGTTTCCAGGCCAGGGTCTGATCTCAATTACACTGGTGTGAATGCAGATAGCTGTTAACTTTGAGCTACTAAATTTTTTTTAACATTTAAAAAGGCTTTAGATCAAAATCTGGAGCCCTTGTCCTTCTTGGGGTTTAAAATGAAAGTTTCCTCTGCTGGTTTTCCAGCTGGTATTTTTAGTGCACTCTCCAATTATCAAACACACTGTTATTTATTAGAGTCATTCCTCTTGCAAGACACATTTTTTTCCCCTTTTACCATTCTTTGCTCTTTCTTTGAAAAAGAAAAAGTGATGTAGTTGCACAGATAACTTTATCTTATTACTGATTTAAATCCCCACTTTCCGTAAGTTATTAAAAAACCACCAAAACCAACCAAAGCCTGAGATTTTACTCTAACTTTTATTGAAAAGGGACAAGAAAAACATAATTTCTACCACTATGGAATGACAATACTTCTATGTCTCTCTTCCTAATGAAATCTTGGGGAAGTTTATTTTCCCTAGGTAGCCTTGTAGGTGCATAAATAACAGGGTTTATAAACAAGTGTCCCTATCCATATGGTCACCCATCTGGTGGCGAAGAATCCCAAGAGAGATACCAATTACTGGGAGTGCAAACATAAAGTTAGGAAAAGCTACTAAGACTGTTAGTTATACACTTTGTGAATGATAAATCCCGATATCATGATGATAATTAATGTTTTTCTAAAGTGTCTTTCATCTTGAACAACCCTGCAGGTACTTTCCAAGGAGGAATTATTATAAACATGATTATGGGATGAATCTGTGATATACAAGGGAATTAAAAATTAAATAACTGTCTGGGGAAAAATGCAGCATCTGGGGGACGAGCACCTACATGACCCTGCTGTTAAAGACCTGCCTCCCTCTGCTTAAATTCAGAGCCTTCCCTTGGACATGTGTATTTCTAGTGCAACAGAAAGGAGAACTGCATTTGTGGGAATAGTGACCACTTGGGACTGTGTGCTTCTCTGTGAGTGGGTGCATCATGTTAGAACAGCAAATCCCAAAGCCCCCTTTTTGGCTATTTCTTATCTAATCACCTTTCTAGCTTCCATCAGACAACAGGTGAAGGAACAGGGACTTAAGATCAGCATGAACACTCTCTGTAAACATACACATGCACCTTCATCCCACATCCTCAGCTGTGGCAAGGTTTGAATTTGGCAAGTTGTTTGGAGTGTGTCTGTGCTAATTGCCAGAGTGTTTTGGGAGAGCTGCTGGATAGAGCTTGACAGCTCTTTCTTAAACCTGTCCACTCTTATATTTGGATTACCCTTGGATCTCAGTATTCCTGAAAAGAAACTGGCCTGTTTAAGGAGCCAGAGCAGAGGTGTTTTAAACTCTTTTAAAGCTGAATCCAGAGTTATCTTTTTTTTTTTTTTTTTTTATGGCAACACCTAGGTGGCTGCACTCTGAGTATAAATGTTCCTGTCAGCTCTCTGCTCAGCACAGATGCTGCCCTGACTCTCGTTTTGTGGTATTGTGATTCTCTGTGTCTCATACCCAGAGTCCAGACACACAGCACAGAGTTCTGGATTCTGCCTGGGGGGAATCAGATTCTAAATGTCATATATTGTCTTCCAGGCATAGGAGTCTCTTGTTGGACCTAGCTTAGGAAGCAAAAAGTACAGTTCAGGGAATGAGTATCTTTGGTGAGGAAGTATTCACATCCATTTCGATGGCAAATGCAGGATACTGCCACTAATCATTTCTGTCAATTTTGGTTACTTGGATACTGTTTGAATGAGATTTGAGGAAATTAACTAACTAAAAGGCTCTCAACTGAATATTTTGATTAATCTTCCTGCAAGATCTGAAAGAATTTCTGATGTTTAGAGCGTTTTGATTGGTAGTCATGGGGAAGATTTGCAAAGGTCAAGTCAGAAGAGGAATGCAGAATCTATCCAGGGAAAGATTGGAGTTTGCTATATAAGCAAGTTAAATTTACATGAAACCTAAAGGGAGGTTTAACATTATTTAAATTTTCAGTGCTGAGAAAAAAAATGGCTGTAAAGTATACTATGCTTCCACAGTGCTGCACTACACATACAATAAAGATTAGGGAGCTCAAACTATTACTGTAGGTATGTATGGTTATTGCGAAACTTTGGATGAGAATTTCAGTTTTTGAAAGATTTTCTGGGAGCAGTTATCTTGTATCATCCAGATGTCTGCATTAAAAGAGGTTAGAGCAAATCACGTTTGTCCTCTGATTAGTGGTTATAAAAGCTGTAACGTATCATTCCAAACCCACAGTGTTCCGGGGACTTTGAGTCAAGTGTGATCACTTTATCAGCAAAAAGATATGTACTCATAGCTGTCAGAGCTGGTAACTCAGTTTGGAATATGGCAGTCACACTGTGCTTTGCTCTGCTGGCACTTTATTGCCAGCAGTAACAATTCAATAACACCTCCATAACCCTATTGCCATTTGCTCATCCCTGAAGTTACACCAAGAGAAAACTGCTCTACAGAAAATGTCCTTGTAGGGGTGGGAATTAGCATCATGTGGAGAGAGTGGAACCTAACCTGAAGACAATATGGATAAAAAAGTGACATCACCTTTATTGCCGCTAGTGATACAGAAAAAAAAAAGTGTATTCAGTGGGTCCAGATGCCAGAGCTGTTGGTTCTTGGGGAGATGACATTGGGAGTCAGAAACTCCAGATGTTTAAGTACACACTGGAGCAAATATGGCCCAGAAACACATCCTCCAGACCCTTGGTTGGGATGTCCATGTAGCAAATCTGGAAAGGCCCCAACTCTGGTTATTACAATGTGGGCACTGGCTTGACTTTGTAGAGCTGGAAGTAGTGAAATTAAAAAGAAAAACCTCAGATTTTAAACTGAACTCATCTGATATGAACATCATTGTCATACAATACTTTGGAGTTCCACAGTCACTTTGAAGTGCAGAAGCACAGTGTAAATAGCAGTCACAGAGAATTTACAGGACTAAAATTATTTACAGCAAAATAGGTATAATGAGACTCTGAACAAAAAGAAATCTAGGCTTACATTCTTAGGAGGGATGCAGGCTGTGGATCTATGTCTCTGAATGGGGATATTAATTAACCTGAAAGACATCTAGACTAGCTCAACTGTTATGATACCCATATTTTATATTGAACTTAACATGAATTTTCATCTAAATGTGTTACTGATTGTGATAGCAGTTTCAATTGAGTTTTTAATTCTGATTACTTGACTATTTCATATTGGTTTGTAACAGTTATGCAGACAGTATTATGCATATTGTATTCTCTATCAGAATTTACCTGAAGCTGAGGGGTGAGAAATGTGGAGTTCAAATCTTCAGAGAATGAAGGGGGAATTGGTAGATGAAGAGAAATGCTTATGAGAAATCCAGATAGACCGATGACAAATAGGAAGAAACCTTTGTGGTACAAGAGAATTCTACTGAGCTGAATGCTATTTGCCTGTTATTTCTGTTGATTTTTGAGATATTTGTGTTTAATAATAAAGAAGATATTATTGGAGTCTACTGAGGAAATGGCAAAGGTATCTTGTCGAGTCTGGGGAGGAGGTGAGTAACCTTGAACAGAAACCTGCACAGTTTAGCTGGAGGCAAGCACTTTTGTGTTCAAAGGGTTTATTTGTGGGCAAAACATCAATGTGATTCTCATAACATTAATTTTTCTCTAGGAAGCTGAGACAGTGAGGAGGATATTAGTCGATGAGTGGTAAGGACCTCAGATCACTTGAGTTTTGACACCAGTGGCCTAGTTGAAGGAGTCCAGTGTGGGGGCCATTTATGACCAGACAGGAGAGACATAGGAGAGCATTTGAACTACAATTCCCTGAAGAGGAAAACAGAAAGGTATGTACAAAATGCAGCCTCCAAATCTGAACAACCAGAAGGTATAAGGACGGAGAAGTGGTCAGTTAAATCATAAGTTCTTCACAGCTATAAGGGTCATGAAAACTCCTGATGCCTGGGAAGGAAGCAGGGAAATGTCTTCTCAGTTGTGTATTAATACACTTTCCCAAGTTTAGAGAGTATGCTTACTGTGTCATTCTGTCCTATTTCATCCCAAAATATTCTGTTTATTTTTAAGAATTAATGACTTAAGGATCCAAGGGTCCTCAATTGCTGACTCCTGTAATTTGTGACTTCCTACAATTTCAGCAGTGTCAGTCCATAAACTTGGATTAGTGTCTCTTGGCCACTTGGTTTCTCTGACAATGTTACAGCCTTTTTAAAATGTATTCTGCATGTCAGTTAGCCACGTGCTTACCAAATCTCCATAAAAGTGGCTGGATTGGTAAAACAGGATTTCCCTCAACTGGTAAAACAGGATTGCCCTTGACAACTTTTATCCAATGCACTGTGTTTATCCATGAACAAAGTGACCTTACTCTTTGTTACAGCTTCTACCACCTTGTGAGTGACATGAGCCCAACTTACTGGTATGTCTTTCCCAGCAGGAATGTCCTAGAGGGTCTGTTTTTTGCTTTCTACACTGGCTTTTCTACAATTGTATCAATGAATTGGTGTCACAGTCTAAATATCTGGAGACAAAAATGTCGAGATGTATACTGTGGAGTGTCAACACCTATGGAGAGACATCCTTATGTGGAAAATACTGTAGTAGATTGTTGATACAGACAGATCATCCACTTCCAGGATGGAGAAAGAGTATGTTCACATTCTGCTGGAAAATCAACCAAAGTACTGATGGTGGCTGCTCCAAACTTCACAAGTGGTCAGCAGAAAAAACTAGGCTACCTTGGGTATCATACAGCTGAAATTACCTTTTCTGGGTGCAAAATCTCTCTACCAAGTTGGAGAAAGGCCTGAGTTTCATCTTCATGTGGGAACTTGTCTGTCTCATCTGAGAATTCCTACTCTTAATGGAGAAGAAAATGAATGCCTTGTTTTATGTAGATTTTACTTCAGAGACATTCTTCTAAGAAAGAAAATTACTGGGTTTTTTTTGACAAAACCCAGCTTAAGAGTTCTTAAAGATAAGTAGTTGCTTGACACTGATGGGGTTATCTATGTGGGGTTAGGGTTTCTGGTTGGGACTGGTGGGACAGACTCAGACTTGTAGGGCCCTGCCCTGACCAACCCCATGGGGATCCCACACTGCCTTCAGCTGGGGAACCATTTACTTCTGTGGCAGTTAGTGATGAAAAATAAGCAATATTTATCTTTTATAAGTAAAAAAACAGAGACATCTATGAAACGTTTAGGACAGTGCATCCAGTTTTCCACACTCTGGTGCAAGAAAGATATTCAGCAAGTGGGAAGGCATTGAGTGGAAGATGGTCCATCTGGAGCCTCTGCTCAAACAGCAAGGCTGTGCCATCTCCACCCTTAGAGGTTTTCAAGACACAATTGGATAAATCCTAGAGCAATCTGGACTGACCTCATAACTGACATTGCTGGAAGCTGGTCTGTAAACGTCCCGAGATCTTTATCCCAGCCAAATTATTCTAGGTTTCTATAATTCTAAATTATTGTTAATGACATATTTTAATAATAAGACCAACTAAGAATAGGTCTGTGCTAAACAGAGAACACAAATTCAGCATTGTAGACAATTGCTTTGATTAACTTTATTTCTTGACACCTATTTGGTTTCTTTGATGGAATATTACATTTCTCAACTATGACATTTCAGTTTCAGTTGTAACAACGTGTGACAAGGATGGAGTCTAGCCCTTCAAAAATAAGGGAAAATATAAATTTCCTTATTTATAATTTAAAAAATATCTTCTTCAAAATCTTCTGGACCTTTTCATAGAATATTCTTCCAAAGGTATTGCTTTTATACTGCCTGATGTAGTGTTTCATTCGTCTGAAAAATGATATTTATTTAACAGGCCAAACTACAGATTTTACATATGATATACACAGTGAGACAAGTCTTTAACAGCATAAATCAATGTGACTTTGAAATCCAATGGAGATATATTAATATTTCAGCAACTGATGTGACCATTTCATATCATCTCTGCATATCAATGTAAGGCCTATCTTGGTCACATACAAAATCTCATTTAAGGCCTCATTTCACTTAGGTATTTTAATAGTTGCCAAAATTTGAGCATGTCATTCAGTTGATTGCTAAAGGATTCACTGCGTATTTAAACACTCTGCTGAATCATGATAAGGAAAATAAGTGAGGGATAGAAAGGATAATTTTAGATAGTGGAATATGCCTATCAGCATACTGGACTACTCTGAAATGTATATGCACCTTTTTCCCCTGCCCAACCCTCCCAACAAAGAAAAAGAGAAAAGGAAAAAAGTGTAGCTTCTCTGCAGGGTCCCTGGTGAAATATTTTTAAAGTCAGTAAATTCCTTTGCTGTTTGCTTTGCAGTGCTGTGCCTTCACTTTTCAGGTGCTTTCCCTGTAACACAGACCTGTTCTTTGTCACTTGACCTCTGTTTCTCCCTTTACAAACTGCTCTTTTTCAAAAAGCCCTTCGGCTCAAAAGATTGTCAAGTGCTGTGGTTTCTATTTTCAGCTTGCAGTTAAAAGTTCTTTGTTGATTTCACAGTCCTCCCTTCTTGTGACTTTTATGCTACACAAAGGCTATCTAATTCCTAGCACAAGAATCCTGGCAAAAATGCTCATCAAATTAGGCCAATTGAATGTAAGAGCAAATCCTATCATGTCTTAGATTGCATCTGGAGTAACATGCTTGAGGAACTGAGAAGGAAAATTGTGCAAGTGATGCTCAAACAATAAGCACAGGGGAATTTTTTTTTTTTTAGACCAGTAAAATATTGTCCTTCAGCAGTTACTGTGGCACAGTCCAATGTGCTAATTGAAAGAGCACCAAAGGAAGATTTCAGTGTGGTTCAACACCAATACTGGTAGATAAATGTGGAGCCACGTTGAGTGGACAGAGATATAATTAAATATATGGCAAATATGACTTTAGAAGAGTAGGCACACATGTGCAAACAGATGAGCCAAGCCCTGAATGCATTACATTACTCTTCAGGGTTTTGCTCCTGTTTGGAATGGATTACAAATTATTAATAGCCTTGATATCCCTGAAAATGTGTGTCCAGAACCTTCACCAGTGCCCAGTGAGTCTTATTCAGTCATCATTTGGGTTTTACTCAATGGAGAGATTGGTAATTGTCCAAAAAATGCGCTTCACACTCCGGATATTTTACAGTTTTAGCTATTAAAGGACTATACTAATTTTATAGCTCATCCAACTTATATTTGTTATGTTTTCTCTTTTCAATCATGCACTTCAGTAAGCAGGATACAAAATTGCCAACTGGTTCCCTGTGACTCATCTTCCTTTCAAGCCGCTCTTTAGAGTACACAGGATGCAGAAATCCTCTTTCCTAACATAAAGACGGCGTGACCCAATAACTGTGACGTGGATGGGGGTTTAGAAGCTCTGGATCCAGTGCTTGGTTTCTTGCTGGAATCCCATCAAAAGCCATTGAGCCTTTTCATTTCTCTCCACCTCAGCTCCACCTCAAGAATGAACAATAGTTAACCTTTTCTTCTCATCTTCCATTATGCTTTTTGCTGCTACTGCTTTATTTGTCAGTAAATCTACAGAACAGCTCAAGCGACGAGCTCCCATCCTGGATCAAATCACACACCAAATCATAACAATATTGTGTTATTACTTGATTTTTATACAATGAGAAAAATATGTGAGAAAAAATCAGCACTAGTTTATCCCGTGAATCCAGACCACACTTCTGAGACTGTGCTCTCAGCAGAACTGCTTTTTATATTATTCTGTCACCTCTTGACTACCATTTTTATCCCCTAACATTTCTGTGATGTCAGCACTTCATCCACAAAGTGGGGAAAAATATTTACTCTGCTGCATCATCTTGCTCCAGTTACAGCAGATGGGTTTCCACCACTTTTCCATTCAGGGGTGTGTAAAAGCAGATTCAAATTAGGATAAAGGCTCAGCTCAGCTCTGTGCTGAACAAATTGCTTTGCTTGGGGACAATGGTAGCAACTTGTAAATGCATGTATGAATAAAATCAGTATTAAGATAACAAGATTTAGGAGCAGTGAAGTTACTTTTTTCTTCTGCTGGAACATGTGTCCAAATCAAAAGCTTCCATTTATTCATAGGGCTGTAATAAGACCAGTGAGGAAGCTCAGTGACTATTTAGTTGCAGGATAAAGTGATTCGAAAAGGTTCATTTATTTTCCCCTATTTCTGTTGCAAAGAAGGTTGAAGCAGGTTTTCTGAAATCGTGCCCCCCAAAAAAAAAAATCTCATAGGGAAAATATTTTGAGATTACAATATTGGGGACTTGGAGTTTTGGGAAAACTACTTTGAAACATGCAATTGGAATTTTTTGTTCTGTTATTCTATGATGTTTCTGTCATTATTTTGCTGTTATTTTAAAATAAATGAGATAAAGCAACCAACTACGTTTATGGCGGTGTCGTTGCTACAACTGGCTAACTATTTTGCTGGGGTGGTGGTGGGGTAAATAAGGAGTGTTTACAATTTGCAGTGGACTTCAGACTTACTAAAATATATTGAACAAGAGAAGCGTCCTCTGTCTTCTGTTATACTGAAACTAACTGATGCTTTGTAAATTGAAGTTACTGAGACCTGTGACGTAAACCTACTCAAAAACGTAGACATTTCTAAAAGCAAACATTTGGACTTTTGACTTGAATCAAAAAACACAAAGTAAACTTCAGTTCATAAATGTGCTCATTAACTAAATCTTACTGCTTCAGTCTCCTGAATGTGGGACACTTGAGTTCAGTGGGTGTTTTGAAAGCCAATGGACTGTCTTATGTGGGGCTTCATAACTAGAGATGATGCCTCTGGAGGAGATTCATGTCTGCCAGAGAAAGATTATTCCCCTGTTTAGAAAGAATTATAAACTTACCAAGTGAGACATCTGGCCATTCACCTTCTTGGCAAAAGCCTCTGGAATTGATTGACGGCTCATAGTTCAGCACAAACACAAGGGTCTGCCAGAGCTGTAAATCCCTCTGTTGTCTGTACATCCAGATTAAAACCTCGGTGCAGTTCCTACAGTCCTTGTGCTAATAGCAGGCTCAGCGCATTGGCAGGAACAGCAAATGGACTGATACAAACTAAATTTGCTTAACTAAATTAAATGCATGACAATGCTAAGAGGAAGGAGTTCAGGGCCTTCAGAAAGGGTAAAGCAGGGGGGAAAAAAGTATAGACTTGTTTCCCAGTGGGAAAATAAGACAAAATTTAAAGGGAGACATGAGGAAAGAAAAAAAATCTTTTAAATGTAATGTGCATATGCACTGAATGCTTTGTGTTTTTAACACATAATCTGGATTTGCTGTTGCTTGGACGGTGGGCAGGGATAAGTCAAAGAAGGATCTGTGCTAGATGAAAATAGAAAGCTTTCAAAGATTTAACCATGTGGTAGAGGCGAGAAAATGCCCTTTAGTTTTTTCCTTTCAATAATACAAGTCTGAGAAACACAAAGTGGCAGAGAAGCATTTGGAAGGAAAATGCACAGTAATTATCCTGGCTTTGAGGTTCCATGGGAATTTTTTTTGCAGGGCCAAGTTCTCCAGTTTCACTCTTGTGAAAATTATCCCTAAATATTAGAGATCCTAGTGTGGCAGCTACTGTTCTCTCTGACTCCTTAATTATACCACACTTAACCAGAGAGAGAAAATGTCCTTGATACTGCCTTGGCTTGGACTGCTTCTGCAGAAATTCCTGGAGAAGGGAATCCAAAGAGATGATTTTTTTTTTTTTTCCACTGATCATAACATTTCTGATAGATTCAGCAACTTTTTTTCCTTTTCAAAGAGTGGATCCATGACCCTACCCTATGTCCATCAGCAAGAGAAGAACTATTCAGTGTCAGGCCGGTCTCTGGACTCCAGGGTGTTTCGTTTCTCCCACCTGCTCTCTGGCAGTCCTGTATCTGGAGTTGTGCTGCCTCAAGCAGGACTTTTCCCAGACACACAAAGTCACTGTAGCAAAGCATTAGAAAATCTGGCTGCACTAATAATATACCCCATTTTCCCGAGAGCTGAAAGCTGATGATTCCTTTACAGAACTTATCCCGTCTCTCCTCTCTGCTCAGACTTCCTTTTTCATCCCATCATCATTTCCTTGAACTGAGAGCAGATTTAGCCATAGACCTGAACAGTGGACAAGCAGAAAGAGTGGCAACAGAAACTCAGAAATCTGTTCTTCCACCTGATTGTGAAAGGTGTGAACAAATTCCAGGTTGTTATGTCTGGAGTCTGGCCAGTTTTCAACCTGGATGTATGAAACGTGTTTATGAAATCATTCACATGTAGCTTGTTTGGAAGAGTGCTCTGACATAGCTTTTCTGGCAGTTCCACTAAGTGGTGAAATGAAAAAAGAGGAAGTTCATATTTAATAAATTAAAATTTCCCCCAGTGTAAGCAATTCCATGTCTAATGCAGCCAGCTCTTCCTGAGTTTTCAACAAAAGAGTCGCTTTCACCTGACATTTATCTATTGAATAAAGCTGTACTTGAGATCTGTGGTTTTTTTCATGCTGAGATTATCAGAAACTGAAAACAGACAAGAAAGTTTGGCCTTTCCAGCAGGACAGCAACACAGAATTTATTTACAAGAGTAAAGCAGACCAAAAAGAAATTGTATGTGTGTTCCTTTAAATTACAGGAATTACTGTAATGGGACATCTGGTACTTTACAGTGCAGATTGCAAAGTCACTGTGCTGTATCATGTTAATCCCCATAAGTAAATGCTCTCTTACAGCTTTCTTTCCTGTATTAGTTATTCTCCTGCTTGCTGTCCTTGTATATGGGAAGAACAAATCCAAGGACAAAATGTTGAGAAGCAATTTGATTTTGTAGACGCTTTGTCAAGCTCCATCCCCAGAACTTCTGTGGATGTGGGAGAGGAGTGAGGCTGTGCTGTATGGCTTAATCACATACTTTAACTTCTCAGCTTCAGTTCAACATGACATGACTTCAGGCAGACCCAGAATTTCATATGGGAGCAGTTAAATAACTGAGAACATCTAAAGCAGAGCAGAACAAAATCAGGCAGTGAGGGGTAAATGCCTACAGGCTGGCCAAATCTACACAAGAGAGAAAATTGCAAAGCTGTGTATTCTGCATAACAAAAGAAATGTGCTTATGATGAGTGCTGGCTAAACTTACACCAGTTTTGGGTAGGAGATAACAATTATTGCCATTGTAATCCTGGATAATTCCTCAGGATAATTATCAGCCTCACCAAAGTTTATTACGCACATGGTGGCTGGGGATTTGAGAAGTCTGGAGAGTTGTGAGCCTCTGGATCAGGAGAGCATTTTGCCCTTTTGAGTCTGTTTTAATCTGTTGTTTCAAAAAAGCAGATTATTTCCTATTTTAATTTCAAAGAGGACTCTTCAGAACAGATAAATAATCTTACTTTGGGCTGACAGTCCATATCCGTGTCTGAAAAAAAACAGTTTGAGTTTTATTGCAAAAAAGAGAGATTTGTAATACTGATTACTGTGTTTACTTCTCAACATTGTTTCTGCTAAACATGCATTTGCTGTATAAGAGAACAACCATCTGTGAATTCCTGAATTTCATTAAACAGATGATAAGTGTTTAGTGATAATGATTTCATTAAACAAATGCTAGTATTTTGTTTTCTACAGGATTAATACATTTCATACACAAGAATTATTATAAACTACTACAGACTTAAACAATTTGCAAACTGGAAATAGTCCCAGAACTACATCATTTGTTGAGTCCGTTCAGAATAATTAAGAAAAACAGGCTACACGTCTTAATTATTATTAAAATCTCCCCTGAAATTCAACAAGAGACAAGCATAGTTTTTTTTTGTAACTTTTGCAATTTATTTTGGAAATAGCTGGTGCTGCTTCTAGCGTCACCTTGTGTGACTATGAATTCTTGTAAACACAACTCTTCTCTCACAAGTATTTAAATGAAAGATTTCTTTGTGTCTCTCAGCAAAGGTTTTCAGCAGAAAGGCTTTCAAACAGCCTGAAAATCATTTTTATGCAGTTGTAAAATGAGGAAATGTTTTGCCTTTACTTTTGGTGGCTGTCCATGTGGCAGTGAAGGTCTGACTGGGATATCACGTCAGAGATACTCACTAAGTGAACAAATCCCAAGGTGGGCACTGACAGCTGGAAGTGCTATATAGGAGTCCCAGTGGACAGCAAGTGGTGGCAAAGACCATCTCCCAGTACAGAGAAGAGGGAATCTTGAAGGCTTTAATAGTTTTTGACTATTGTCTGTTGTCCACACATACAGAATTTCTCTTCTCTGCCATGATATGGCTGCTGTCAGCAGCAGAGATGACCTTTTTTCCCTTCCTTGACTTCCAGCTCTTCTCTCATTTGCAAAAGCCTAAATAGGAAATACCCACCTGCCTTCCTACTCCTCCTGTGCTTCTCCCCTGAGACCACTTCTCCAAGAGGAACTTATGAGCAGAAGAGCTGAAAAAAGTGTTCCCATGCACATCTTCCTAGAATTTCCATCTGATTCCATCTCTATTCCCAGTTCATAGCACAAACTTTTCTTAATCAGTAGCACACTGCCCTGCGTTCAGCCCGGGTTGGTAACAGCCATTTCTAGGGTGGCAGGACTCAGACAAACCACTGCTCCTCTGGATACACACACTCCTGATCTGTGCTTGCCACAGCTTTATTTCAGTGGTGAATTTCAATAGACTTTTTATACTGTGTTCAGTAATTAAAATATTAATGGTAGGTCTGGAGGAGCACTGGAGAACTTCCCTAATAGCTTCCCTTCAGCATGACGCCTCCCTGCTGAGTGCAGCTGGCTGTCAGTTCCCCTTAGCTAAATCCCTCCCCACTTTACAGATGTTACACTGATCCTCCATTTTTCTCCCTCACAAGTGTTTTCCCGTGTGGCACTATGTCTAATGCTCTTGCTAAATTCAGATCTATTTCATCTACTGCATTTCCTTTGTCTGCGTAATCAGTTCTGCTATCAAAGGGAGATATCTGATTATTTGAGCATTATCTAATCTTGGTAAACTATTTAGCATTTTATCTCATTTTCTGTTTACCTCATGTAACTAACGTTCCTCAGTTAATTTTTTTTTTTTAAACCTATTGAATACTTAAGCCAAAGCTTTGGGCTGTATCTTATTACAGTCATTTCCCTTCTCCCTCGCTTGATGACGAGAAGCTCTCAGGTATATTGGCATAAATCCTTCTTTGTCATTTAGCTCATCTTCACCTGACAGGACTCCTAGAGTCTGGAGAAGAGGGAAGACCAGCCTGCCCACTTGACTCCTTTCTATCTCAGAGATGGAGCCTTCCTTTTCCATTATGACTCATCACCTCTTTGCCCTATGCTTGGTGCCATCTTCCTGATGGAAAATGAAGACACTGTATTGCCAGGGGCCAGAAACAGCCCAGAGAAATGCTTTATCTAGTGCTCACCAGGAGTAAAAGTTTTTTACAGCTCTCCCTGCAGCAGTAGAGGAACGCTGTGCTATTTTTCTTTATGTAAACAGGCCATTCTTTACATCCAGCTAAAGTAATCTCAAACAGCATTTTGACTGCAAAAGCACAGAGGACTTTTCAGACTTAGATGAAAGTAGTTTGTGGAGGTTTATATAATTCTTGTTTGAATTCATTATACATGTATGGAATCATGAATCTTGCAAGAACTTTTCTAACTATGTATTTTGGTGCCTAAGGAATACTGTTCTGCAGAGATAAAAGCCCAAATCCAGCAGACCCTTGAACCAGAAATTCTTATCTAATTTTCAACATTTATAGAAGGATAATTACCTTCCTCCTCTCACCCACCACTGTTTTAACAAGGATTTGGATAAACTTCTTTTTCTTGCAGAGGATATAACAAATGCTTGAGATGCAGTTAACCCTGACTGGTAATCCCAGTTCCCTCATCGGCTCACACTGGGATCATCATCAGGTCATTTACTTCAGCATTTTCAGGGGTCTTTGACAGGCCAGTTGCCTTCACTACTTCCTGAGTGTCTAATTGAGAAATGAAAGACTCAGTTTCAGTGCTCCAAAACCATGAGGTCAAAGAGATGGAATAGGAGGATGCCAGGCTTCTGGCTGCCAGCTCATGCCCACTGAGAGATGCACTGTTCAGAAACCTTTGGTGTACACAGACACTAAATAACAGTAATAATAGAAATGATGTGATACCCTGTGGTCTGGAGCATTAGAATTTAACTATACTTTCATGAGCCAGGTGAATGAAGGAAAGATAGGAAATGATTACTCTGCAGGAGCCTGAATCAATCTGTCCCCATTCTCTAACAGACCTGGAAACATTTGGCTCTTGCAAATAATCTTTAATCGGATAGGTCACACCACTAAAGTCAATGGCTCCTTTTGTGAATAAGCACTAGTCAGCAGGCTAAACATTTGCTAGACTGATCTCTAAGTCTTAAAATGCTCAGAGAAAGGACAAAATGTTTTTCTTTTTATTTTTCTTGTTGCTGTAATTCACATTTTACTGCAGAGTGAAATTTTATTGTTAATTGTCATTTATTAGAAAAAAAATAAAAAAAGAGAAATATGAGCAGAACCCAGATGGCATTGTGCTTTTTACATAATTGCAAAATACTTATGTTACAGGCAATTTTCATTATGTACTAATCAAACTTGTGTAATCCTGTCACTGCACTGTTAGTATGATTATCACATCTGTTTAACAAAAAAAGTTGAATAACAATCGTAAGGAAAAATAGATAAATTAATGATTTTCCCAGCAGAGAACACCAAGTGACAAAGGTCCTGCTGCAGATGTAGTTCTCAGCATACGAGAAGACAGGATGAATTGCAGCATCCATTTGAAATACTCTGGAGAAAAGCAAGTGGTATGACAACAATCAGACAAGATCACAGGAGCAGTTAAGCCAGCTAGAAAAGATTTTTACCGTGTCCCTTGTGAACAGCTGAAAGCAGCACTCAGAACCTGCTGTGTTTTCTTTGCCATGCAGAGAACAGTAATACCTGAGAGCATCTTTTTTTATACGTGGTTTGGTTGTGTAGAAATTCTGGGACATGAAGAAAGAATCAAAATGTAACAGGAACAGTAAGAGAAAGGCAGAGTGTTCTTGCAGCATCCCAGAAAAAGACATCACAAATTTAGCAGCTTGGGCTATGCAGGAAGGGAAGGACACTCGCAATTCAAACCTGGCGATGGCTGAACAAACAGGCAGTGAAACTGCAAAGTGCTGCTCTAGGACTGCTGTGTGTCAGGATGGAGACTGCTGATGGCCACAGAAGTGATAGTTATGATCACCACACAAAACTACTACAGTCACCCTTAAATCAAGAAAAACTGTTATGGCTACAGCCTGTACAGCTTGTAAAAGCCTGCATGAGGATCTTGCCTTAAATCTTGTTGAAAGACTGTCTGAAGATTACAGTGACCATTGTTGAACTCTGACACCTGGTAAGAGCCACTGCCTGCAGGAGGAGTGAAGACTGTGTCCTTACTTACACCGTGGGACTTTGCCACAGCTAGTCACAACAATCTCCATCTTCAAACTTCCAGTTTTCAGCCAACCTGCTGCAAAACCCTGACTGGAGCACCTTGAGGGGGAGATCCTCTATGTTCCTGAGATTTTGTGTCCTTGTAGCTTTCTCTGCTGTTGGAGTGATGACAGGCATCTCTAGTGTCCTGACACAAGTGCAGAATCAAAGCAGAAGCCTCTCTTTGGTTTCAACCTGCCACATGCCTCTGTGTGACCACCAGCGATTTTGCCTGGAATCAGTGTGCTGCTGGCTTTCAAACCCAGTCCACCTAAACCACGCTCATCTTATAAACTGCTGAAGCCTTGGTGCCCTTAAAACACCTGCCTACCTTTTCAAGCATCCAGGAACACATTCAGCTCTTGTATAATTCCCAAGGCATCTAGCTCTTCCTGTTGACATTCATATGCTGCTCAGATCCTTCGCTGCAGAGGAAGACCTGAAGTAGGATTTTCAAAGGGTTTTTCCTTAGAGCAGAGCTGAGATCTCACAGAAGAAACACCTGGAGCCCAGCTACTGTCTCCTTTCTAGTGTGGTCATGGCACTGATTTATGATGCAGGAGGTGTGGATTCAGCCTTTTATTCTAGAGAAATCTTTGAACCCATGCTCCAGGCAAGGAGTTGACCACGAGGCTTCTGGGTGCTTTGGTGCTGATTTCATATCTTCCCTTTTGATGCCATTCCAAACTTTCAGGAATGAGTATTTCTACAGTGAAGTTAAGTTGTCTACTTCTCTGTGTATAGATCTAGGATTTCTTTTTTTTTTTTTTTTTTCATTTGACCACGAAAGTTTTTTTTATTTTTGGTAAGTCAAAAAAAGATGCAGGAAAATGTATGGATATTCCCCAGAGAGTTTGATAACTTCCTGTTGAAAAATCCAGTACTGATTTTTAGAGAGAGTTTGAACAGGCCTGTGGTTCATTGTTTATACACTCTTAAAAGACAGTGTGAAATAGTATGAACCTCTCTGCTGAAGACAGTGAGTTTTTTATAAAATCTGAGTTGTTGCCTACTATAGATAGTTCTCAAAATCTCCAATGTGAGTTTTTCAGTGATGCTTGAACTTGAAATTGAAAAAAAAAAAAAGATTCCAGACCAAGAAAAAAAATCTACTGACTATGAATTCTACATAAAGCACTTTATAAATAAAGTCACAAAAGAATACCATAGCAACAAAGAAAGAAAAGAGATCAAATTATTCATTATAAAGGACAAATCATATGTTATCTTTATTATAAGCTTTATAGTCTCTCTCTATTCTCTCTTACAGCATCATAATGCACAATCTTGGTTGAAGTACCATGGAACTATTATTTTTCCTCCATATAAAAAACATTGACTTGCAGGGAAATTTAACTGAGAAAATGTCTTCTATATGTAAGCAAAACAAAATATTGCTCTTTAAAACAGGGGATTTGGCTTATAAACCAGCAAATAAAAAGCATTTAATCCATAACCAACCATAAAATGGACACTTAAAGCTGGGCATGAAAGTCTCAAAGCAGAGAAAAATCACTAGAGGTCAATAGCAGGCAAAAAAATTAAACAATTGCTGCCAAATATTAGCGCTTTCCTATAAACTTGATGTTTCTACTTTCTCACCCCTCGGCTTGGGTAGAACTAATTTTCTTCATAAAGACTGGTATGGGGCTATGGATTTGTGCTGAACGTGGTGGTGATAATATTGAGATGCTTTCGTTGTTGCTGAGCAGGGCTTACACTGAGCCAAGGCCTTTTCTGCTTTTTGTACTGCCACGCTGGAGAGGAGACTGCAGGTACGTGGGAGTTTGAGAGGATTCACAGCTGGGAGAGGTGACCCAGGCTGACCAAAGGATAGATGACCAGAGCAGATGACATCATGCTCAGTATATAAAGTGAGGAGAGGAAGGAGGAAGGTGGGGTTGTTTGGAGTGGTGCTGTTTGTCTTCCCAAGTCCCCGTTATGTGTGATGGGGCCCTGCTGCCCTGGAGATGGCTGAACACCTGCCTGCCCATAAGGTAGCAGTGAATTCATTCCTTGTTTTGATTTGCTTCGCTTCTGTGGGTGGTTCTTTCTTTCCCCATTTAACTGTCTTCATCTCAACCCACGAGTTTTCCAGCTTTTACCCTTCCAATTCTCCCCCTGGTCCTGGTGCTGGTGGAGTGAGCAAGTGGGCACATGGGGCTTGGTTGATGTCTGGGGTAGAACCACTACACCCCCCTTTTGTAAAAACCATGTGCTAGTCCTCATGTATGGAACATCTCTACTGCCTTTTTACTCGGAGCAACCTGCAATCTTAGACATCTTCAAGCTCTTGCACACATGTAAAAGTGACTGTTGTGAAAAATTTTTTTGCATTTATGTTTATGCTCTCTATGAATCCTAGAAGTACAGTAAGTCTATTGATTTTCTAAAAAATATGTTATCCATAGGTGAGTTGGACTCCAGGTAACACAGATTTGCAGGTACATCCTACCTTATCTCTGTCTGAAATTCCAAAAGATCTGGGTCTCCCAAGAGTCCTTTCCTATAGGTAATACCTGAGTGGGATATCTAGGATGGTCTGACACATCTCAAAGGAGTGCTTTTGGCACCTTTGTTTAGGCAACAGAATCCCACTCCTACAGTGGAATCCACCTCTCCTAAGTTCAGGTGTCAAGGATGTCAACATCCACATTGAAGCTTGTTGCCTATTCAGTAAAGATCCAGTTGATAGTCAATGACATTTAGAGCCTGATGAACTAGATCAAATGTCAACATAAATTTTAAAAATCAATAAACTGTGGTCTAAACTTCTTTGGAGCCCATGGTAAGTTGTACATACAGACCTATCTAGGTAAAGTATATAAATTCTAGGTAAAATATAGAAATTCTACCCTACCTCAGATGAGGCAATGTATTTCCATATGGCTTTAGGGCAGTTAGCCCTTTTTTTTTCTCTCTTTTTTTTTTTTTTAACTTTTTTTTGCATACTCTTATCTATAAAAGAAGTGAGCTATTAAACTCAGGTCAGATCTTACAGATGAAAATGCCCCCAAACACACTCCTCAGTGTTGGAAGACATGGATGAAGAGATGGTCACCCATTTCTTTAGAATCACTGGTGAACCATCTTTGTGCCTGCAAACTGCAGATCTCTGTTCTTTGTGAACTGAATGAGTGTGTGTGGCAGGGAAGGGGGAAGGGAATAAGGGACACAATTAACATGTCCTGCCCACTGATATATAACTGTTCCTTGAGCTTCAGACTTGCTGTTGACTACCCAATATAAAGAGAATAATAATAAAAAAATGACCAGGCCATTTTCACATGCTCTGATTATTACCTTTACAAGTTAGAAGAGAGGCACATTGATAGGAGTTTCAAATTATAGTTAAGAAACATAATTTTCTCTTTATTGTTTCTCTCCTAGCTTTCTCACTTTTGTTTTTGCAATTATTTTGATTAAATTTACCCCATGATCTTATTTTTTCCTTGAAAATCTAATAGCAGGTTAAAAAAATCACAGCTGATGATAGGGCAAAGAATTGTTGTGGGGTTTATTGCTTTCCTTTTTTCTTTAGAAGTTACAGCTGTAGAACTTTAAATACTACATAAAACACCAAAATTACTCTGAAATGGTCTAATAATACAGCATAAGAAAATGCTGCCCTAAATTAGAAATTTACATCAATTCTCGCCTCTATGTGCTGATCCATTTTTAAAGCACTTGCAAGATTTGTTGTTATTCTGAGGATAGAAAATAGACTTCAGTTCTCTTGTGGAAGGAGATATTGTATTCCCACTGTTTGATAAAAGCAAGAGAAAAAGAATCCAGTTCTGTCACATAAATAAGTAATAAAAATAACCCCTTCTTGGTGAAACTGCAAGGTCAGTTAATTTCCTTACATTGATTGAAGTGGTCACTTCCTCCCTCTTTTTGTCTTATGAAACACTTTTTGATCTAATCCTGCTGTTGTGAGTTAGATCCTCATTTGTCTATGTAAGGTGAATATCAACTCTTCCTGGGGCTCACATCTATAGAGGTGTCCAAAAGCCAGTTTTATTTTTTTTTCTTTTTGTTGTTGTTGTTTTTTGTTTTTTTAATATTTAATTCATAGCGCATTTCTTATGTTTGGGGTTTTTTCCCACTGGATATGCTGCAAGAGAGCTGAGACCTTACAGTCAGAATCATTCCTTAGCGCAAGGTGAAGTGCATTTTCATTGTTAGCTATGTCTCATTTATGAAAAACACAACAAGTAGGTGTCCCACTCAATAGAAAGGCCCAGATAAGAGAGCACAATGGAGCAGGAGGAAGGCTGTGTGTTCAGAATGACCATCTTTACACTTATCTCCTTGGACTTTAGTAAATTAATGTCAAATGTATAGAATGAGGCGTCTACAAATAGCTGAGGATCCTTGTGTTCTGGCCAGTGTAATAATTTGTTACAGGAAGCACAGGTGGGGGGCATTCTTCAGGAGACTTTAAAGAGGAACTTAAAAGAGGGGTGGACTTTAGAGATTATTCCTGAGTTGTAGGTTGAAGAGCATATAAGGGATGCTATAAAAGAACTGTGTGAACAGGAGAGACCTGGGAAGAGGGAGGTCATAAAAATGTACAAGGGCAAGTGCAACTATTTTTGAACAGACAAAGATGCAGAGGTAACCTCCATTTGATGTCAGTGACTCAAAGGAATTGAGAAGGGACTCAAGAAAATAGGTGCAGTGCCTAAAAAAAGCTAACAGCATATCAGAGAGCAGATTTAAGAGTAAGGTAGCAATCAGGAGGTCAGGGGTGAAATCCAGACTAACATTCTTTCTGCAACGAACATGGAAAGGATGGCTTGGGTAAGAGGCCAAAGCATCCTATTTTGCTTCAGCTGCATTTGGTTGCCACCAAGGGCAGAAGCACCACAGACAGAAGTTGGTGGAAGGGACATGCCAAGGGTTGAGAAGCATGTTTACAGACACTAGTCAAAATTGGTTGAGTAAAATCATGAACAGTGCAGAGACTGAGCTTCTGAGGATTCCATACAAATGAGAAGGTAGAAAAGCAAAATTGTAGAATACAAAAAAATGGAGAGAATAAAACCATGAGCAGAAAAGAGGAAGGAGGAAACTGGGATTACAGGATACCTACTTACAGAGACCAGAAAAAGTCTAATTTAAAAGAATAATGTTTCTCACTGTGTGAAGTGTCTGAGTGGTCAAGGCAGATTAGAATAAAATAGAGACTTTAGTTTTATTATGACTAAGAGCTCTGAAGTCCTTGAACAGCAGAGCAGAAAGAAGGAGCCACAGACAATCATAAACAGTCCGGAATCCAGAAGGAGCTCAACGCCTCCTGTAAACATGAATAGATCTGCCTACCACCAATTTTATTTATCCTGTGGAGTCTTAAAGTACAAGAACGGTATAGTTACAAAAATAGCACTTCACGACTGAGAAAAGCATCTCTGTGGGTTCTTTCCTGAGAATGCAGCCAGACTCCCCGACATTTACAGGAGGGATCTCAAGGTCATTTATGGCGCTCAGAGACAGGGCACTTTCAGTCTCTCTGCCTTTTGACTTCAAATCCTGTTTCGGTGACATCCTCTGTGGGTTTGGGTAATGGCAAGTGGCAGCCTGGCCAGGAGCTGCTGCCTCCTCCCGCGCGGGGGACTCCGCACGCTTCGATTAATTGCGTGTCGGGGGCTGCTGTGCTGTCCCTTGGAGTGAGCGTAAATCAGAAGTCAATTGTCCATTCTAATCAGATTTAGCCAGAATATATGCTACATGAAGTTTCAAGTGACTAGAATTAGCTTACACACAGTAAACATTTCAGGTCTAATCTGATCATTTTAAGCGAAAACTAGTGAGCTCTAACTGTAGGGAAGAAAAAGCCACGCTATAATCGATAAACAAGGAATGATTGAAGAGAGGGGGCCAGTGTGTCTGATTAATCATCCTACCAGCTGGTCAGATTTATGACATGAAGCAAATTAATCACATATTTCAAAAGAAAAAAAAAAAGGGCTTTAAACTATACAAACCTTAACCACAGCTTTTGCTGTAGTAATTTGATTTGTGAAGGTTTCCTCTGAGACAGCAATGGGATAGGCTTGCAGGTGAAACATATACAAATATTCATAATCCTTTTCTAACAGCTATTGTATTAATGTCTTCCTGGGCGTTTTTTCTTGAACTGACTCCCTCTCGTGACTTGGATGTACATTCTGTTCCTCAATGACTATACATGAGTGAGAAGATGTAATGTGGACTCCCCTCTGGAATTTAATTTCCCAACACGAATCATGTTCCCATCAAAATAATAAAAACAAGCTTTGTTCCCAGATTGATTTTTTTTCCTTTCCTTTTTTACTAGAGTGTCTCCCTGTATGCAGTTTTTAGAAGCACATTTACAGAGAGATGGATTTTTTTGTTACATGAAGGCTGTTTTCATGGTACCAACCTGTCCTTTCTTCCCTTGTTATACTGGTACTTTCAGGGAAGGGACAAAGAAGAAAGAGAATGATAATAAGGTTGTTTTTTTTTTTCCAATAAGATTTTTTTTTTTAAATCCTGGAGTCTGGACATCCTTAGGTTTGTTGTTGTTTTACAGAGATTTTACTTCTATATATATCAAGCTCAGTATTTCGCTTCACAAAGAAAGGCCAGAGCTGCAGTCTGCTAAAGGTGCATGCTAGCAGTTGAAGTCTAATTTACCTAGATACTACTCATTTTGCAAAGAGAATGTTTCAACAAGCTCAAATAGAACTTTTCAACAAACCCAAATACAATACTCAATAGGAATCAAGTAGCAAAACCTCTGTGATCTGCTGCAGAGTGGATCTTTGTGTTCTAATTCAGATAAAAAGAATTTGTTTGTTTTTTGTTGGTTTTTTTTTAACTAAACAATGTAATTTAATACACAGAAAGAAGAAAGAGGTGAAGAAATTGAAAAATTTTTCTATTATATGTGTAATCCTGTCCAGTACTCTGAATTTTCCCTTATCGGCCATTTTAGCTTGCAGCTAGTGTACATTTTTCTGTGTTATCCAGCCAGGATGCAAGTCAAGAAACTCTCTCCTCCAGAATGCAGTGAAACAAACAGAAAATAAACTGATCAACCAACCAAACAGTAGGAAAATCATCTCAGGCACTGCAGAATTCCCAGCAGACAACATCCACTCAGGTGTCTGTGTTTCACTGCTGGGACATCCACATTATAGGTAACGTGGTGTACCACCCTGAGGTGGTCTCAGTACCACATTTGTGCCAGTAGCTTCCTTATGGAAAGCATGCAAAGCCTGGGGATAAACCTGCATTCTCAACGTGGCTCCTTCCCCTATTCTCTGCCTCGTTTCTTCTGCTTTTTCACAAACTGCCTTAGATTTGTCAGTATCTCCTCAAAGTTGTTATTATTTACTGTTTCACTTTAAATCCCATTTTGATAAAAGGTCAAACTTGTACTAAGTGAGGAATAAACCATACACTCTGCCAAAAAGGAATTTCTCCTAACAATGAGAACAAATGTTATTACCCATCTTCTACACGAAGGAGCTGAGATACAGGCAGATTGAGAGGTCTATCCAAGATTGGAAAAGACTCCTCTATGACAGCCAAAACTGAACAAAAGAGTTTTTCTTCTACCCCATTTTTCCTTTCTGTGTTGCCTGGAACAAGCTCACCCATGCTTTTGTCTCCTTACACTGCTTTTCCTTGTCCATTTTTGACATGTCTGTGTTTTTATCTATTCACATTCAATACAGTTCCAATATAAAATACTGCTTAAAAATTGATTCCTTGTTATGGTATTTTTGACCATGCCACTTTCCTCCCTGGTCCCCATTTTGAGTTTCCCCCTCTCCATCACATGAAGCATATCTTCTTTTTTCACTTCCGAGGTCCTTCACAGCGCAGACCTTGTCCATGTTCCGTGGACATGATGACAGCTCTCTCCTCCTCGCTCACACCAGACATGAGCTGTCCAAGCCCATGGTTTACTTAGGAGTCTCTCCCTCTAAAAATTCCCAAAGCCATTTCTTCTCCCTCTTTAAAATTCCTCCGGTGTGTGCGCTGAGTTTGGCGCTTCTGGGCTGTAGCTGTGCTGAGACCAGGACCAACCACAGAGACCAGTATTGATGCATTGGCTCCTTCTGCTCTCCCATCTGTCTGCATCCCTTGCTTTCCACTGGAAGTTCTTCCAGCACAGACCATAATTCTGTCTCCTGGTGGTAAAGCCCCTAGAAGAAGAGGGCCATGGTTCATGAGAGTGGCACCTACTTCTAAAGCACTACAAATAGTAAATCAGTGTCATGACACCAGCAATTAATTTGACCAGTAACACCAGAACCAAAGGCAGTAAATCACCGAGCCCTAGCCCAAGCCAGTGGCACAGTGAAGAAAAACACTGAACATTGTTTTATATATTGCACGTCCATGAATTCAACATGGTGCAGGTTTTGCCTTTTTGTGACAGCATTGCAGTATTGGTCTGTGTTTAATATCACATCCTTTCTAACCTCCAAACACTACTGTGTGTTGCTGCTGTTGCAATCACTCATTTGAGGGATGATCTATTTGACTGCTGAATAGTCTAACAATGAGGTAGCTTGTGGAAATAGAAGCCTGGCCAAAAAGATTTCTTGTCTGAAGGCATCCTCTGCCAATAACAATCAGCAAGAGCTGTCCTGACAGGGCAGATACATGCATGTTGATCTCAGATTCCAGCAAACCTGAAATTAAGTTGCCAACATCAGCCTTGGAGTTCAAACTATCCTTAGGGGTCAGTTCAATGGCAGTGGTGCCACAGCACTACAGCACTTAGGACCCCTTGTTTCCCCATGAGTTTTTTTCCACAAGTCAGGCATATAAAATCACAGGCATTAATTTAATGAGCTAGTTTTCGGGAGATTAGTCCCACCATGAGCTGGATTATTCTGAACATATGGAGACCCAGTCTGGCTATGAAGTATGCAAAAGAATGGCAGATATTTGGGAATGCTGACTTTTTGGGCAGAGTGAATCCTGTGTTAAAGATTTTAACTCTTCTTGCCACAGTGGGAACTGGTTTGTTGTTTAATTTTGTGGAGGGTTTTTAATCTATAGATATGTCAGTCTGCAGCTAAACAGTAGTTTAGCTCTGTAGCAAGACAAAATGGAGTCTAGGGTGTGTATATTTATGACAAATCAGATTTATAATAAAACATGTGAGAAACCAGATCTTGGAACAAATGTAGGCTAATGCTGAAGTTTAGTATTTTCTTCGAGCAATAGAGGAAAGCCTCAGGCACAAAAGATATCTGTGCATGAGAGATTGTCTGAGATCAGAGCCCACTGAACTCAAATTTCAGGGATAAAAATCTCAGAGGCATCCAAGTGACTGAGAAGCTTCTCTTGGCTGTTTTGGGGGGTTTTATTGGTTTGTTTGTTTTTTTTTTTTAGTATTTTAGAGCTAAATCCATGGAAGGAGTTAAGTGTCTAACTGCTGCCTAATTTCCATGATAGAATTCAGGCTAAGCACCTCCTCAGTTGCTAAGCAAATTCTACAGGACCAGAAAATAAAAATTTTTTTTGTTAGTAACATTGCCTAAGATCAGACGTCATTTATCCATTGTGAATAATCAGCATCTATGTCACCACTGTTCTTTGTTTAAATTCACAATAAAGATATTATTATACCGCCAGCTCTGTAACCTGTGAGGTCCATCTTCAAAGACATTTTAGAAGATAAGGAGACTTGTGCAGAACATTTTATCCTGTAGTCAATTAATTAGAATGAATAACAGGCTTGGGAGATTCAGCATCATCTCTGTCCTCTGCCTGAGATCTCTAATCCTTAGGAAATAACCTGGACCACAGCTGGAAGAAATTACATTTGGAGGAAGCCTTTACAATCTGCTGAACTCATTCCCTTTGTAAGCAGTAGTTGAGTAATAGTTGAGGAGGAGTAGTAGTAGCAGCTATTAATTGCAGCAACCATTAACATTCAGTTTCTTTCCTTTCCTGAGGGGTGACTCAGCCTCTGTTTTATCTCTTGGTGGTCTAATAAATATTTAGGGAATCTGACCAAAGTGAAACAGCTTAAACTGGAGAACTTTATAGTCTTGTTCTCCAGGTTCCAGAGCTCCCTTTCAGGATCCTTCTCACAAGCCATGGGGTCTTCTGACAAAGATGGGAATGAACGTCCACAGATGGAAGATGAGTATGAGGCTGGGGCTTTTTTAACCATGGAGAAGAAGAAGAAAGTGACATCAGAATTTCTCAGGACAATCTGGTTTGGACATGCAGTTCCCTAAATCCTGGAGTTAGTTATCTGCTCAGTCCTGGTGGGAATGGCTCTCCCCAACCCTTGTCTTTGGATTTTTGGTTGACTACAGAGGGCATGATGGGAGACAGGGCTCAATTCAAGAGTCTTTGGATCTTCTCAAACAATAGTCTCCCTGCCTGGTGAAAGCAATGTCAGCACCAGATGCTGAGTTAACATTGCCTCATTTTGGACATATTTTTTGAAGCCTCATGTAGTACAAATTTTGGATTAGTTCTGCCTCTGTGTCAAATGCTTCACAGCCATACTTACACTTCACTTACACTGAGATGACTTGTGCTTTAAAGCTGGTGGTCATAAAACATTATATTTCTCAGACTTGCAAAGAGATGCAGTTCTGTGTACTTCAATGGGCCACGCTGATTTTTTTGATTAAGAATTTGCCCCGTTTAAAAGAGAGCTCAGGTGTCATGTAGATGTGGTACAAAGCATATAAGTGACACCACAGCATTTTCATCTTCCAGATTACTCAATGCCTTTAAAATTAAACATAAATTGTTCTTAAACATTATGCTTTCAACCACCAGAAAGTTAGAGGATTAGTGCAGGAGCTCGGGTGGGACAAATTAAAAAGTTTACAATTATCTCCTCTAATTTCTTATTCCCTGAATCTACAGAAAACTGATATAACTCAGTCTTACTCCTGACCATAATATAAAATCAAAAGGTGATTTTATTTAACACCAGGCAAGCCATTTCAAAAGAGGGGAAAGGAAAAGTCTTGTGCAAGTTCCCCACAGGCTCCCACTACAAGGTGGTTAACCCATTATATTTATTTCATCATAGATGGTAATTAATCAGGGCTACTGTTAAGGTGTGCTGAAACCTGACCATTTTCAGTGGTTTTTCAAGACCTGAAAAAGGTTTCCTGCACAACCTGCTCTCTGTTCAGTTGTACCAGCAAAAGTACCTGTTACCTCAACGAGGAAGCTGTTAGACCCATCTCTGCAGTTTGTCAGGATAATTCCATTGATGTTCTACCTAGAACCCTGCAGGACCACAGCTGCTGCAGTGGATAGACCTTTGTTAAGCCTTAAGTTACTGATTTAACAAGCTGAGCTAATGAAACGGGGTTTTAATGAGGTGCTTTTAGCTGGGTTCAATGTATTTTCCTCTTCATCTCAGCCCTACATTCCCTGAGCTTTTTTACAATACAGCTTAAAAAAATCCCTGCATTTTTCAACTAGAATGACCCTTGATATCTCATTTAATAGATGAACATATAATATTCAGATATTCCAATCAACTTCAACAGTGGCTGTGGCCTTTCTTTAAGCAGCAACTACTCACCAGGGTAAGGATCACGATACCAGGCTGGAGGCCCTTTAGCCTGACTCATGGTAGTTCACATGTCCTCTGCTCTCAAAATAGATTTAAAATTATACCTTTGATAAGTGATATGTCTCATCTTTCACAGTGCCATGTTGTAGCGTTTAGGAAACTGTGTCACTTTTTTAATGACAAATATTAAAATCAAGCTCTTTGATTTCAGAAATCAACATGTTTACTTATCAGCTCCTCCGTTTGATCCAGATTCACATAGTCATTAGCAGAGATAATGACAAATTGCCCCATGTGACTCGGATGTGAGCTGAAGCCTCAAATAACAGAGAAGTAGCACACAGATCACCCAGCATAACTACCTTACTTGAAAGCTACTCTAATTTTATAAAGCAAGTTGTCAAATCAATGTCTCTGCTGTCAAACAAAAATATATTTTTAAAGGAATGCCTCAAAAATCCATAGTGGAAATGCAAGTCCAGCATGACATTTGTTTGATTTCATTCCTCAGGCGATGCCATAAAAATTGATCAGACCACATTTAATGGAGAAATCATTACAAGTCTAATTCAACCAACTCCAGAAATATTTATGAAGAACAGTTAAAAACCACTGATCTGATACAGGATGATGCTTGTTGTAGTATTATTAATAGCTAAGGAGATGCAGCTTCTATATAGGATTTCTGCAGGAATTCTGTAATACATTTTCAGCAGCTTTTGTACAATGAATTGCTATTAAAACAGCACAACCTTCCAAATTGCTGTTAGGTAAAGATGGGCTTTGTATGACTTGATATTTATCCATTTTGACCTTTATGCCTTTTACAGTAATTGTTGGTCCAGTAAAAATCTACTTTATCAGTCTTGCCCTGGTAGAAATATGACTGCAAGCTTTCACTAGTCAGCCCCATGGCAGTCTGTTACTTAAAGTCATGATTTTGTTTAACTTCTTTTTCCCCATTTAGAATGATAGAATGGCTCGTGCTGGAAGTGCCCTCAAAGATTATCTGGTTTGAACACCCCTGCTACGGGCAGGGACACCTTTCACTAGATCAGAATACTCAGAGCTCCATTCAACCTGTCCTTGAACACTTCCAGGGATGGGGTATTCACAACTTCTCTGGGCAACCTGTTCCAGTGCCTCACCACCCTCACAGTAAAAAAACACGTTCCTTAGTATGTAATCTAAACCTACTTTCTTTCTGTTTAAAACCATTCCCCCTTGTCCTGTTACTACATGTTCTTGTCAATGGTCTCTCTCTGTGTCCTCCTTGCTCTGTGATGAGTTGCACTGAATGCTCTGCACATAAATGCCCAACAGTAATTAATTTACTGATAAAGAATAATTGCCATCCTCTAATACTACAGGTCTGTGTGAAAACTTTGCAATTGGAAAGCAAGCACACTAGTCAATACAAGGATCTCTAATAAAGGCAGTAGTTGTTTTAGCTCATTGAAAGCCCTTCTTGGCGCTCTTGGTGTGTTGGAATTGCTCTTTTCCTCTCCTCTCAACATTAATATTTTTATACACCCTGTAACCCCCAAACAAACAAAAAGCAAACAAACAAACAAAAGCAAACAAACAAACAAAAAAAAAAACCCTAAACCATAAAAAAAGTGAAAATGGCTTTTTCTCTAAAAGATTGTCATCTTAGATGGCACTTACCAGGACTGTGATTCAGCAGAGCATCTCTTGGAGGAAGAAGGGAATTCTCTGCAATTTGAGGGAGGCTGCATCTCCTGTACGATAAGCTGAACCAGTTCAAAGCACTCTTATTCTTCACAGCTCTTCTAGTCCATGCAGCTGGAGAGAAAGGCTCTGTGAGATGGAGCCTTTTTCATACATAACCAGTGCCAGTAAGTGCTCATAGTAGAGACAACGCCTTGTTCTTAATCCAAGGACCACAACTAAAAGACAATTATGCATATTGAAGACCCAACACATACACACAAACATACATACAAAATAAAAATAATTTAAAAGTTGGATTTCCAGATTCTCTCATGTGTCTTCATGCTCTTCTGAGCAGACTCAGCTCAGCAGCTTGTGTAAAAAATGAGTGATATGATATGAGAAAAGTAGTATCTAAAATTTAACATTTTAAACCTTACGCTTCAGTCTCCTGTGTCTTGCTCTACTCAGGCAGGTAAACCTCTTGGTATTGAGAGAGAAAAATGGCTGTTAATTGGCAGAAATTTTATGTACATTGTGATTTTTCACTTTGATTTTTCCAAAGGACAGTGTACCTCCACACAAATTTCTCTCAGTGACCAGGGACGCCACGCATCCAAGCAACACATCTCACTTTGGACTGCACATAGCAGTCCTTATTGCTTTCTTCAGAGAAATCTCAACCCTGGCAAAGCCTCACAGACCTCTGAAGGAACTACAGCCAAGTTCTGTGGTGTTGGGTCCTGGGATATTCCAGATATCCCTATCTTACATCCTTAAAGTTAAGAGAAAAAAATCAGGAACAAGGCACTGAACTCAAGCTTGCAGACTGATGACTGCAGAGTGGTCCATCAGATAATCGCCTCAGAGTCACAGAGATGCAAGGTCTTGGATGCAGCCCAAGGAGATGGAGAAGGCTGAGAAGATACATGTCCATAGTCCCACTGCATACCCTGGATTGTATATGTTGCAAACAGGACAGGGCTTTGTTCCTTCCCTCACCCCATGAATCCCTTATTCTTGATTTAATCCTAGGGCTAACAGATCACTGGTTAGTTAACTAATTCCAATATTTCTTGATAACCCTGAAGGGAAAAAGAGAATGGATGGCTTCCCTTACCAGAATAGCACTGGTGATTTAGACACAAATACTTGCTAAAAATAAATACTGTGTGGGATAAGCTTCCTCAGATGTATTAGAAAACTTGTCTTTCATCCTCTCTGCCTTTCATGATCCTACAGCAAGTGAAGGCAGTCATTCCATCTCTGGAAGTGATGGATGCGGCTCTAAGCAACTTGGTCCTGTGAAAGGTGTCCCTGTCCATGACAGGGGGGCTGGAAGCAGACGATCTTTAAGGTCCTCTGCAACCCCAGCCATTCTATGATTCTATGATTTATGTCCACTACCTTCACAGAACAACAGGTATCTGCCCTCATCAGCTCTGCGTGCAGAGGGATAAGCATCCACCCCAGACAGGGCACTACTGGGAAACTCTACAGGATGGATGGAAATGCAACTCCTCAGAGGCCAGCAGCTGCCTACAGGGTGAGAGAGAGGGTGACATGCCCCTAACCAGGACTCTGGGATTATTGTGACCCTCTGCGATGGTCCAAGACCCAGAAGCATGTTGGGAAGTGAGAATATAATGAGAAGAAATGTGTGGAGGTTGCACTAAGGCTGTAAGGCAGAAGAAATTCCCTCTCCATGGAATACCCAGGGAGCTGAAATCACTTTTAAAAATGTGGTTGATAAACACTGTGAGAAGAGTAGAGAACCAAGGGCAGAATGCAAAAGGACATTTGCTCAGTGAATGTTCACAGAGTGATGACAAATTGGGGACATGTATCTGCCGTGCGTGACCTTGCAGGGAGGAATATTTTTCTTAGCCTTTCTACGTTGTCTGATCTTAGTTCTTCATCCCCAGAACCGTTGTCTGCTGCCCTCACTCTCTAAAATAAAAAATATCCTTGTCTTATTGGGAAATGTACCCATGGCAAGGAAATCAGGAATCAGGGAATGTGAAGTGGGTTTTTTTGGTTGTGTGTCATGGTGAGAGCTCCAAGCAATAATCTGGGAAGTTTATATGGAACCCTCATATATCTCAGCACTTTCTGCCACCAAAAACCCATGTGTGTACAAAATATGCATTTAAACTACATCTATTTGATTGGGATAATTTGAAGGAAATTGCTGGTCCACAGAGGTAGGTCATGCAGGATTTTATCCACCTTGTGGTGACTGCTGTTTTTAGTGTAACTGGATGATTCTGTGCCTTTGGCAAGAGTTTCCCAGAATCTTTTTAATGCTGAAAATCGTATTAATGTGTGAAGGGCTGAGCAGACAGATTTACCTGTTGCTTGCCCAGGAATATGTGGGAATGAGAGTCAATTTGCACCTCTCTGACATGAAGGATTTTGAGAAGAAACTTCTCCCAGGAATGGGACGCAGTCACCTTCTCACTGATCCTGCTGTAAATATTAGAGACATCTGTGAGTTCTCCTGTAGAACCGCGAAACAGTTAGGGGGGGATTAATGGACTGAATTAAATGTTGTCATGACTTGTAAAGTCAGTTTACCCAGGCTGTAATTATAATCTGCCTGAAATGACAGGAGCTGCGGTGTGGTTTCACGGACCCTGGCTGGGAGAACAGCTAGCACGGGGGGAGTGGGAGGGATGCTCGGATCCTGACGATGCCAATGTCGTGGTGTGCTCCTGCACAAGAGGGAAATTCTCCTTGAGCGCAGCCAGAAGTGTATCCTGCTGAAGCATGAAGATTAGCAGCTCTTCAGATTTTTAATGCTGATGAACGCTTAGAATAGAACCAGCAATTTGCAGGAAAATTGAGGTTTTGGTGGGGGGGGGAGATAAAATAATTCACAAATGCTTGTTGAATTTTGTATTTTTTTGTTTTTTAAGAGTGCGTTACATTGTAAACCACAAAGTTTCGCTTTTCCATCCATACCTTTCTAGCAATAATGATTTCAGGAGATAAGCAGTAAAATCTCATAAGGAATAAATTTTTTGTTTTACCAACTAGTATATCCAGAAAAAAAACATCATGTAGCATATAAGAACTGGTATATATTTAAAAAGTTTTAGACTGAAAGAATTTTCGCCATCCTTTTGTTTTACCAGGACCCAAGATGATCACATTTCTTTTTCATTTTGACTCAAATTACTTTTTACAATTATTAAATTCAATGTCAAACCATAAATAAATGTACTTCATCTAGCTCCATCTACCATTTGAGCTCCATGTTATTAATTCATAAATCACTGAAAAAGGATTTTAAGAATACTTATTTCTAAACTTGCAATGCATTTTGTTAACAGCTGTAGCCAAATAAAAAAGACAGAGAACTGAAAAAGCTAAACAGATACTTTATAGTACCATTTGAAAAAAAAAAAAAGACATACTAGAATAAAAAAAAATATTTATTATGTAGATTTCATTAAATAAACTGTAAAAAGTTATATTTCTTCCACAAGTGACAATTCTCCCCAGCAGCCAATATTTCCAAACCAGATGAGTAGGAAATTAATTTTATTCACTACAGACTACTGGTTTTGCTCATTAGTATGTGATCTACAGTCATTTAGATCTGTGCAGTTCCATGTTGAGTGTGTTGATGTTTTCATGTCAGGAGTTTTCAGAATCACTGGGGTTTTTTTCTTAATGCTGTAAGGTAACACGTTCCAAAATGTCTTAACTACTTTTGCCAATGAAACATAGTAACCCTGGAACAATCCGTTAAGTCTGGAATTTTTCCTGAGCTTTTTGTTACTCTTATGTTATTTTTGAGAGGAATCAAATCAAGAAGTTTTGTTCAAACACCCCAAATTCATTGTTTCCTTCCATACAGATAAGATGAATCACCTTCCCTTTATTTGTGAACTGAGAAAACTGTTTGATGATAAGGCTAAGTCAAATTAAAAAGTATTTAATCAAATGTATTTGATTATACACTCTGGAATGGTTTATTTAAAGTCACAAGCTTCATAATTTAGATATTTATCAATTATACTAAAATTAGGATGTCTATCTTATCAAGTTTCTCACTAACTGTAACATTTTCTTCTCCCTTCCTGCAACTCTGTATGTTTGTTTGGAAAACCATGCCCTGGGAAACACTGGGAAATAAGAACTGGACCTGGTTCACAGTAAAGAGTGAAGTGGCCACTGAAGTCTGAATGCCAAACCTTTGGCAAAGCAAATGAAAACCAGCTGTGACACAAACATCTGGTCCCAAATCAGCACAAATGTATCGAATAATAATATATTGCAGTTTAATTTTATCAAAATGAAGACCAATTATAAATTAAGGACATATAATCAGACACCAACTTTATGCACCAGTCCACTGTAGGGACAGTGACTCAAATTGTGACAGTGGTACAATTTTTCTTACCTACAGGTAAGAAAAGCTCAGCCTCTGATCATGTTTATCATTATCTTATCCTGGAGCTGTACACCTGCATCTGTACAAACTCTTTATGGTTCAGTGAAGGGATACTGACATTCAGAAGCAATAATCTGTCATACAAGCATTCTCTAAATGTTTGTCTAAAAGAACATCCCAGTAATTCTTCAGGCCTTTAGCAATGTAGACACAAACTGAAACAGAGAGAACACGTTGGCCTTCTCTCCACGTTCACTGTTAAAGCCTCAAACCCTGAGAGTATATTTCCTCAGTTTCCTTAGTTTTCTAACAGGTGATTCTTATCTAGTCTAAATAAAATACTGCTAGTCATTGACAATTCACTGTCAACTAGAAGTTAGAGAAAAAATTGCAGTTGGTGGGAGCAGTAGAGTTTGCTGCCCTTGTGTTCCTTTCTCATGAAAGGCAAGAGAATGCCAAGAAAGTAAGAGGATTTTGGGGAAAGGGCTGAAGAAATGTGTGGATGACTCAATCAAGGAGAGATTATGGATTAAAAAAATGTGGGGAATTCGCTCCCCTCCTTGAGATTGACCTGAACATGTAGTACATTGAGCCCAGCCTTGGAGAGGCAAAGAAAGCCCTTGTGCCTTAAGTTTCTAAATAAAAATCTGCCATCTATGGAAGAAGCAGAAACCTGGGCTGCATTTCAAGGTACATCTCTGCTGGAGGCACTGGAAGTGCTTTGGTGGGGTTACAGAGAGCATCTGAACTCTTGAAATGTCTGGGCTCAGTCTGCAAGGCTGAATGACCCCCCAACTTTGGTTGCTCTGGGGTTGGGTCAGCAGTTGACCAGCTGAGGGGATGACCCTGGGAAATGTGGGAAGACACTGAACTATGAGAGGTAAATTCCCTACAGTCCATGAACCTGTGGCAGAATATCATTTGGAGATGCAAAGTGGAAAAAGGGAGAATATCAAGTATGGTTGATAACCCACATTTAGAGCTTGGACTTTAATAAATTTGTCCAGTAATGTGTAATTTTTAAATTTTGTCCAAGATTAATCCTCCTGTACATTTTGCATTTCCGTCTGGGTAAAATATTTATCATGTGCCCAAGCTATGAATACATTTTTCATTAGAAATATGTAATGACCTTAAAAAACAAAAGAGAGTTTCAAGTAAGAAATCACAAGGTCTACAGTAGGTGACTTCTGTCAAACAGCTCTTTCAGGTAGACCTCTGCAGGTACCCCTTCCTTCCACATTCATCACCCTGTAGAACAGCAATCTCAGCCCAGTACTTGGAGACAGGACCACTGGTACAAACTTTTCTTCTAAATAAAGGTGACTGCACCATACCATTATTTTTGTTTACAGACAGCTCGAGGCTCCCATGAATATTGTTTGTTGGATGTTTACAGCTGAGGTTTAATACGTGGCTAAATATAGTCTAATAGTTCCTTCCTCCCCACTCTGCATCATGACATGGCAAGGCTTTTGAAAAGTAAGTAGGCCATCCAAAACAAAAGCAGAAAATTAAATTCAGCATCCTTAATGTGTGGTGTTTTCCAGAGCTTCTGTTACTTTTCATGACATCTCGCCAGAGCTATTTATGTCTGTGGGGAGTTAGGAAAAAGATCACATATTGTACAGAGAGCAGAGTGTTAAATTTATGCAAAGTGAAGAAAAGTGTTATCTCAAAAAATATTTATTTCATAGTTTTTGCCTCAAGGACTGTGCTTTGTTACAACTTTAAGGAGAGCAGTGCTATATTAGCATCAGGTTTAAAATTCTTATAAATATTAAGAACGAGTTACATCTGGAGCATTTATATAAAGAAGTACGTGAAGTTTACCATATTGTGTAGGAAGAAAGGAAACCCCTTTACTGCACCACTGTCTATTCTATAGCCAGGCTTGAAAACTGGAAACAAAAGATCACTAAAAGGAAAGAAAGATTTTGAAAGGAATAAGAAAGATGCTGCACTAGCCTCTTCACTGTACTCTCTGCTTTCATGTGAAATTTAATTCCTTTGTAAGGGACTTGAATAGTTACAGCAAAATTGAGGTAATTCAGAGTGCAAAGGAGAAATGTCTGTATCTGCAGCAACAAATGTTGGTGTGTGAGCAGATCCTGGCTTTGGCTGGATCCCTCCACTTGCATTTAAAATATTTCCTTGCATAGGAACCTTTGAAGAAATGTTTAAGGCTATCAAACAAAGAATTTCCAAGTTAAAAAATTGCAAGTTAAAACCAATCTTGTCTCCAAGGATATCTAATTACAATGCATGTATCATTTTAAGAGTAGAATGGTTTGGTCTTAAGTACCAACTTGTTTTGCTGTGCAGGAAGGTGTTTTTAAAGGGAACTCACAGCCACAGGCTGACCTAAGTGAAATCCTCTCCCCCAGTCCTCCCCGCAGCCGTATGGATGCAAATTTTGTGAACTGATTACAACAGTGGGAGTGTTGGTAGGTGTCAGAGCAGAACCATTTTATTTTTATAGCCTTGATCATCTGCATGTAGGCACAATTTAACGAGAACCAGCCAAAACAATTTCAAAGATGTTATTTACCTAAAGTTTGGAGAGGAGGGGGGATTTTTTTTTTTTCTTTTCAGGAGTTTTGATTCCTTGTCTTTTCCTTTCTTCAGCTTCCATTAATGTCAGATGAATGCTTCATGATTAATTCCTCTAGTTTCCTAAACTGAAGAAGAATTCCATGCTGAGGTCACTTTTCTCTATCACCTTCTTAGTATGGGCCACTGAAGGTTGAATGCTGCCTGTTCTGGGGTCGCTCATGTGTAGGCATCTTCACAGAAAAGATGCCAGCATGCCCATAGAGGATGTCTCAGAATATTAAATACAAATGAATTCAGATTTCCACTTGACTCAGGCCCACTCCAATTCTTCTTTAATATACACTTTTGTCTCAAAAGAAATTATCATGTTGTAGCAGCAATGAGGTCCTCCCTCCTGTGTTGGATTTTCTTAATGAAATAAAATCATTGATCACATCACTGTCATTCCCAAAACAGTTCCTATATTTTGTCTTTCAAAACCAGAAGGTAGCTCCCACACCTTCCTTGTCAGGTTGGGCAGGTGCCTGGCTGAAAAATAACCATCAGCTCAAACTTCAAGACTTTTATTATGATTTAATCTGCTCAGAAGCTCACCAAATTTTCAAGCCCAACCTTTAAACCAGTTGTCACTCCAGTTGTCTGAATCATTTATAGTACAAAGACTATCAGATACCCAGCTGTCACACAATATTGATGGGATTTAGTTTATTGTACTGCTTTCTTTTCTTTTTCTATCTTTTTTTTTTCTTTAATTTTATTTTGTTGGTAACAAGTGGGACAGGGAGTCAGAAGGTTCTTTGACTTCATCCAGTTTATTTTGTGTACTATGAAAGAAGGATGTAACTCATTTTTTCTCCATGTTGCTTGGCTAAGGGTGTAACACAGGAGCTAACCTCGAGTTCTTGAGCTGACAGGGTACTCCTTCTGGCTATTTTTTGGCCCCGTAACCTTCCTGTCCTGGCACTGCTCAATCCTAGAGAGCAGAATAATGTTTCACTCTTTTACAGCTCCTGGTGTTTGCTGAGTTTAAACATGGAACCACATTTTCCTGAGAGAAACAGAAGGCATGAGAAATTTTCCTCCCATCTAGTGTGTTTTGAGTGTTGTTCTTCCTGTTCACTGTGAGACCTACTCATCTCTTGCACTTGAAACCATTTCAGCTCCTCAGTCTCAATTTTTTTTAAAACAATATGCACTCCATCTCAATTATTTTGGTTTTCTGCTTATGCGTTTAAAACCTCCATTGTTTTTTAAATATTTCATCTCTCAGGAGCAGAGATAATTCCTTTCAGGCTTTGTTTTAAGAGTTTCAGAAACTCAGAGAGGGGATAATGCCCCCTCCCTGTGTTTCACCATGGTACCTTTTTAAAAGCCAAACCTTTAAGCGAAAGATCAGCAGCACTCCTAATGCAGATGCAGACCTTTAGGAAGCACATCAATGCAAGCCACTGCTCTCAGGGCTTGTAGATTTGAACCCTGTCAGAGTTTATCTGCTGCCAGCTTCAAACTGTGGTTTGACATTTCTGGTCAAGAGGGGTGCCCTTGTGAGTCCCAAGAGGGGTTGAATCTGAAAAGGCAGAGAGGAGCATATTGTCTCCCTACAGCAGTTCACTGCCAGCTTCCACTGCAGAGATACCTGTTACCAGCAAGACATTGCTTTGAGGAAGATCATCACAGCATGATCTTGCTTGTGCCTGCAGTAGCAAGCCGTCAAAGCACAGCAAGAGAGAGAGAGATGGCAGGAAGCATCAAAGGGGAACTGCTAAAGACTGAATAGGAATGAAGATAAAAGCTTCAGCCAGTGTAACTCCCTTCCCAAAGGGAGGGAGCAGAAGTGCAATGTAAGAAGGAGTGGTCACAGGAGACCTCAGGGCCAATTCAGTCCTCCTGTAACCCAGCTGTTACAATAGGCTGGGAACTCAAGTGAGAAAATAATGATAAAATTGTTATGGTGCACAAAAGATTCTTGTAAAACACTACAGTGCCATGTCTCAGGGTTGCTGGGGACTGAGATACTACATAGCATTTTTTCCTGATTTAACAGATGAGCTGCTGATCTCAAAATCCACACAAGCATTCATACTTAATCGTATGACAATTGTGTATAAAGCCCAGCCCATCGGCATCAGACAAATGGACCTGATAAGGGCAAGGAAGCTGCTGGGAGCCATAATCCAAGTGTTTGTCAATACCAAGCGAGGCTGCCCTCACTGTCTGGAAAGAAAATATAAGGACCATTTCTCACTGGTATAAGAATGCAACTTTTTATCTCCCTGTGGTTTAGGTATTCATGAGAAAGCCACTCCCAAGAGTAAGTTCCCTGCTATTTTCAGTCTATGCTAGGTGCAAGCTTGAATGACCAGATCTAACTCTTAAGCCAGCCAAGAACTCCCACTCCTCTTAGATGAGCTTTTAAGCCACACATCCCTGGGAGAGGGATAAAACTTCACTGGGATCATGCAGATGATCAAGGCCCAAAACCAAGGCTTGATAAATGTACTCAGCTTTAGAAACCAACAGACAGTCCCTGGTCAGTTGGGCCCAAAGAGGAAGTCTCAGATTTTCAGATTGTAAGTGCCACACCATAGATGTTCATTCCTGAGCCTACCAGGAATTGGAACAAAGATCAGAAAACATACCTCCTTTTGACCCTCAGCTAGAGCTTTGATTTCAGGAGCCTCACAAAGAGAATTTGCTATTGATACTGGTGAGGAGCTCTCAACATTTGCAAAGGCAGTTCTGCTAGGCAGACTGAAGAGATTGCCTGCAGGGTTATAAACCATCATATGGATATAAATAACTCCCAGGAAAATAGAATAAAGGAGAGAGCTCGGTATGAGCACTTCAGAAGCAGAGGGAACCAAAGAATCACTGAGATGTTAAACTAACAAGCAAATAGGAATATTTGGAAAATTTAGGGAATAGCTGAGGCTCCATGGATTTGTCAGAAAATGGACCTCAATTCATTCGAATAAGAAACTGGAGGAACCCCAAGGTGGAAGAAAGGGAAACACACAGCAATAGTTTTACTTTTACAGCCCTCATAAACAGATGCTGCTGCCATAACAGCATGCATAAGGTTTCCTGTCGAAGGCATTTGTGCACTAGTTCTGCAAGATACTACGTATTTACTGAATGTATTGCAAACACAAGTCCTTTGGGCTAGTTCTTGATGTCTTAGGACTTTCCTTTGCCCTGAAGTTACAGAGTATTAAGCAGGAGCTTGCTGGGTTTCACACTGCTTACAAACATGACTGTGAGCAGAGTTTTGTTGGTGTGGACCCAGGCTGAACCAGCTGCTGTCATGTGTTATGGGTTAAACCTTTCTATATCAAGATCTTCTGCAGTTTTACCAATGTGATGTGAATCACTGATCATGGGATCACTGAGATCATATTCAAACTCAGCACTTGCTAATTAAGTAGAATCTTAAGCACTTGTTTGATTTAAATAGGATTGTGGTATCACAATTGTAGGCAGAGGATGTAATATGTGAGACTTCATATTCTTCTCTTATAAAGATTTGTATTCCATAGCAGGAACAAGCTATTGGGACAACTTATAGAGCATTTACATCAAACAAATTTGGTGCTCTTTATCAGTAACAACAAAAATGCATTCCTGTCTTCAGTGAAGTGTATTCAGGATAAGCTGACTGTCTTAGCTTAGATTCTGATTCAAGACTGCAAATCTGGTGTGAAGTCACACACACATTTGCTGATATTTAAATATACTTTTAAACTCTATTATAATCGATGGAGTTTAAGCACATCTATAACGTAAGCACATATTTAGGTGCCTCCTTGAACAAAAATATTCCCTTCTATTTTTTATGAATGCATGCAGCTTAACTCAGGACAGTACTGATGTTTCCTGGGCCCTTTGTCATTTTGGCCCCTTTCTTAAAAAAAAAAAATTTGCAGAAATGGTTCACTTGCTCTTGTAACAGCTGCCAAATCTCTGCAAATTATAGCTGGTGTTTTAAAAGTAAATCAGGACCACTTCTGGCCTGTGTGCTCTGGTAGTTATGCAGTTGGGGCAGCCTCCATACCTGTACTCCAAGAAGGCATCTACTTCAGGGAGAAATGTGAGCATGGAAGGTGATGGTGAACTCGACTGCAGCCACCCCCAGCTGTACAATCCCTGTCTCAGACTTCCTACAGTACCATTTTTCTGGGCTCTGTTCTTGAATCAGAACTGTGAGTTTTACACTTTTGCATTTAATAAGCCTGAATATTAAATCAAAATGCACAGTCACTTGTAAAAGAAAACTCAGGTCTTGTTAGCTCTCATCAATCTTTTCACACTGTCTTTCTATTGAGAGCTCTCTGCTCTGATGTACAAAAGTCAGACACAGAAAAAGGTGGATGAAAAATTGCCTCCCAAGTGCTTTTATGACTTTGAAATTATAGTTTATTTTTCCACTTCATTCTCCCACTTTATGATAATCATTGTTATCTCTTTTTCCTAAATCTTTCTAACAGAATGACACTATTAATAGTTAAGCAACTTTTCTGCTACCTATTATTCCTCTGCACTTTTTAGGGAACAATGTTCATTTAAAAATTCAAAGTGGCAACCTCCATCTGTGGCTCTGTGGGGCTCAGGGGTATAAACATGGACACTCCCCTTTGCTTTTCATTTTTAAGCATGATAAAAAACAGCTTATTTAGGTCATTGTATACTTTTTTTTTTTTTAGCTTTTTTTTTTTTTTTTTGAGTGATATAGTTTCAAAACATAACTGTTTGCCTCTGACTGCAATATTTATGCAGCATTACACATGAACTGCAAGGTGTGGATCAAGGTTTTTCTGAGGTTACCTGTATTTGGACATCTTCTCTATAATCCAGAAATCTGGTAAGGGTTAATCTAGGTCAATGTACCCAGTATGAGAAAAGATGTGGTCTTATCAGAGGTTAAAATAGCAGTGAAAAACAAAAAGAAACAAACAACAATATAGGCTTTTGTTTGGTTTGGCAGGATTCTCTGTGAGGGTTTTGTCATTAGCTGCTACTGCTGGTTAAAAAGCAAATGTCCTTGTCTATACAGCTGTAGCTATGAACAATAATAAAAACATTTTTATTTAATAATTTATGTATAACAGTGTAGATGTGTCCCACCTGTGCCAGCTTTGTCACCAGGAACAAAACTGAAGGTTATTAAAGGAGAATTTCTTTATTTACTTTGTTTCATAGGCAAGTAATAAGCACAAGTCAGATGGCACATTTGGGGGAGTTGCCACGAGAGAGCAAAGTCAAACAAATCAGTTTGCCTTTTGCTTGGAAAGAGACTCCAATGATCTTGGCCCTCCCTGTAGCATCAAACAGTCTCCATGTGACTCCTGGAGCCTGCAAAGCTCCCTCCTCCTCAGTCAATAGACTGTCATGCCCAGGCTGCAGCACAAAACTACCAGATGTGCACAACAAAATCAAGAACTTTTGTTAGAGGACAAATTCCAGTACATGGAATGTCATGCCAAAGGAAGGCGGCTCAGGAAGAAGCAACACTCCTCCAGTCATGGCATTGTTGCTTTTGGAAGGAAGGCCCTGAACACCTGTACTGGGATAGATTTAAAGATGAGGGATGATGGGATCTCCCCAGACTGCTCAGCTGCAGTGCAGCTGCTGAGCCTGCAGGACACAGAGCTTTATCCAAGGCATTCAAGTCCAAAAGCTTCATAGCAAGATGTGTTTTCCTGTGCTCCCTCCTCATCTTAT
Source organism: Empidonax traillii (assembly GCF_003031625.1). Taxonomy (NCBI): domain Eukaryota; kingdom Metazoa; phylum Chordata; class Aves; order Passeriformes; family Tyrannidae; genus Empidonax; species Empidonax traillii. The sequence goes on from NW_020956529.1 coordinate 68,527, forward strand.
CTTTGTGGAGATATTATTTCTCATAAACAAGCTGATGGACTCCTGCATCATGTTTATACTGCCAAGGATTTTTGCATTGGTATGTGTTGGAGATGGTCTTTAAAATAATAATAAGTCCTGGCAACAGTGGTTCAGAAGCAACAGGATCTGCCTTGGCACACCTCTAGTTTAAAAGATACTTCACTGCAATTAATTAGCTGGAATCTGAGAGCTTCCAGAAGGAAAGTTTTATGAGTTAGCTCTTTCCTCTGGGAAGGTATCATTCAAGTCAAATCACTGTCAACTGACATATTCACTCTTGAATTCTTTCAACTCAGCATCCACCCAGACTGTTTTCTCTCTTCAGAGGAGAAATGCCTGTGGAAAGTTATGCACTTTTATCCACTTCTTTCTGATTCTTTTTGTTTATTTATTTTTTTTCCTGAAAAAAGAGAGAATAAAGTACATTTAATGTTGATGTCACTTCTCTTGACACTGAAGTTTTCATGCTGCCTGAAAAACAGATGGAGAGTTATAATACCAGCAGGGCAAACTTCCCTCACTGCACAGTGAGTCTTCTTTTCTTCATCGAAGCCAGTGGAAAGAGTTTCCTGAATACCAGATGTTTAAATGGATGTGCTGGCACCAAAAGCATTTCCCCACTGTCCCTCCTCAGTGGGAAACAGTGCCCACACTATTAACCACAGAGAAGATTCCTCTCCTTAGTAATATCAACAGTAGGGGAGACTCCACTCATCAGGGCTGGTGTTGACTTCCAGCCAGCACCTCTGCCAGGAAGGTTGTCTCAGGCAGCAACTTCTGAAGGCCTCCTTTGATTCTTCTGATTTGTAGAAAACTTGGGGCTGGTCCTGAGAAGATGAATTGGGCTCCATGCCCACCTGGAAAGAGGGGAGTATCCAAGGACCCCTGTGAAGGCAGGTAAAGAACACCTGTCACGATTTAACTCCAGCTGGCAACCAAGCCCCACACAGCCACTCACTGACTCCCCTGGGTAGGATGGGGGAAGAATCAGAAGAGTAAAACTGAGAAAACTTGTGGGTTAGGATAAAGACAGTCCAATAGGTAAAGCAAAATCTGTGCACACAAGCAAAGCAACACAAGGAATTCGTTCACCACTTCCCATGAACAGGTAGGTTCAGCCACCCCAGGGCAGCAGTGCTCTGTCACGCACAGTGGTGACTTGGGAAGACAAAACATCATCACTATGAACATCCCTCCTTCCTTTTTCTTCCCCCCCAGTGTCATATGATAAGCATGATACCTTATGGCCTGGAATATCCCTTGGGTCAGCTTGAGTCAGCTGTCCTGGTTGTATCCACTTCCAGCTCCTTGTGCACCCACAGCCTGCTCAGTGATGGGGTGGGGTGAGGAGCAGAAAAGCCCTTGATTCTTCCCAGCAATAATGTGAACACTCAGGTGTTATCAACACTGTTTTCACCACAAATCCAAAACACAGACCCATACCAGCTAGTGTGCAGAAAATGATCTCCATCCCAGCCAAAACCAGCACAAGATTAATTTTGGAAGGGCTGTAACCGGGTCCTCTTCTTGAGGCAGAACCATTGTGCTGCCTGCTCCTCTGGATGCCAATATTTAGAGAGCTGGAAGAAAACCAAGAGAGGCCCTTTTTTTATTTCTCCTCCCCTGATTTGTTGCAACAGGCTCAAGCCAAACCATCATGGCCTGAATGGTACTTCCATATTTTTTCTCCTGACCCAGGAAAACAAAAGGCTTGTGTTACTTTTGTGAAAAATTAACATTTCCTTTATCCTTCAAGGATCATTCAGGGTTCTTTAAGTTCAAGCCGTGTGAGCCATAGTTGCTGGGAGATTCATTACTTGATAAATAACCATCCTCAACAGAATGATTAATCACAGGACTGATTCACTGGTTTTGTTTCATGCTGTACACTTGCAATTGTGTTACCATTTTGCTTTGGGTATAGGATGCCTCTTTATCAAACCACGCTTTTTCCTCTAAACCCAGGGAGTACAAGATATCGTTGCATCATAAATTTTTTAATATACCCTGTTTGAAATCAGACTGATTTCCTGTCTGACTTGCTCATCTATTACCTAGAGAGGATGAAAGTGAAGTTCTTTCTTGTTATGTAACCTTACCCTGATCTGATTATTATGCATGGAACCACACTGCAAGCTCTTCACTGTGAAAAAACTTGGAAAACTGTTATAGTAAACAAGGAGAAACTAAACCCATGGATTGGATTCCATCAGGAAATCTTAACTCTAAAATCCACAACACGTGGTCTGAAATGTCACACAATTAATTATCATTTAATTTATGCAGGAACTCATTATGGGTGTGAGTGGAGATGAGCAAACTGAACAGAATTAAGCAATTCCCTTGATTATAGACTGCATTATCAAAGAACTCTGGACATGAACTACAGCTCCAGAATTAAGCTGGGTTTTAAATTCCCCCAAGCAACAGAGAAATGACATCTTTTATTTTTGGTTGTAGCCTTTTACCTTGGGTAACTAGAAAACTATGAAGGGTCAGCAGGGAAAGAAAACATTTTCAAGCTAAAAGCTAAAGATTTAATATGCTCAACATCAAGAAAGACTTCATCTTCCCGTAGCCTCGTCAGCATGCAGTCATTTATTTACTCCAGAGTTAATGAGCAGAAGCATTACTAGATGAGAGCAGATGCAGCTCATGGCCTCTTTCCACCATAGCAGAAAGGGAGAGACAAGGAAGGATGAGTATGTCCTAAGTTCTGCAAAAACAGGTGTTGAGTCTTCTCAGGTTGGCTCTGATTTCTCAGCATTAGTCCCCAGAGGAAAAAAAACCAACCAACAAACAAACAAAAACAACAACAAAAACCCAACAACAAAAACCAAAACAAAAGCCACCAAGCAACCAACCAACCAAACAAAAACCCAAACAAAAAAACAAACAGGAAAAGAACTAACTTACTCTTTCAGAGCAGTGTATATATGTCCTGGATCCCAGCATTTTGAGGGAGTGATGTCTCAAACCAGTGCACACTCCATATTTGGTTTTAAAGTATGTAAATATAATCACATGTATCACCTAACTCTGTTATAGGTCTGTGAATGCACTCAGAAGACCTGTGTGAAGAGAAGGGTTTGTGCACTGGTCTGTAAACAGAATGTGAGACTTGATTCAGCTTCCTTTAAGAAGAGGCATCTCACTCAGTAAAATAAGGCTGGTTTTGGAACATGCATTGATCAAACCAGGCTAAAGTACCTTCCAGCTGGTTTCATACTAGAGGTATTGATTTGATTTTCACGTTTTGATGCCTGCAGCTTAGTTACCCACTGCAGATAACTACATGTAGATGCCTGAAATTTGAGTTGAGGCCTGCCTGTGAATTGATAACCGTTGTTAACTGTGCCTAATGGGATAAACTAAAGCATTTTAGCCATAAACCAGCTACTAACCGATAACAAGAGCACCTACACCTGCAAAGGATGCAGCTGGGACATGAAACAATAATCAAATATTTCCAGCAAGAGGTGTATTTCTTCATTACAAACTACAAATTTTTGTTTCTTTGTTTTTTGTTTTGTTCAGGAGTATGACACTGAAATTACAGCATCAACTAACTGACTTTAGAGATTATATTCTTACTATATTCATATTTTAAAATTTTTGTGGAATGTATCTTTTCAATTTGAATGCTTGTCTCCTGGTAAAAAAATAGTTAAATTGTGGATTTTGGTTGTGGATTTTGACAGGGAAACATCCCTCCATATATCAGTGAGCATGCACCTGTCTTTAAATATATTTGTGCCAAATCTAAAGATTTTGTTATGATTATAGAGATTTTTCAAACATCACCAAAACAAGTGTGCCAAATCTGGGAAATTCAAAAATTGAAGAAAAAAATTGTGGATTAAAAAAAAGAGATTAAAATCACTGCATAATTATACTGAGAGCATAAATGTATCTCCCATTTTTTTTTTATAAAATCGATTCCCAATGATTAGCTCTTCACCCCAAGAAGAACAGGGGCACAGGGAATGGGGTTTGTAGTCTGTTCATCACACATTGTCTCTTCTCACTCCCTTCCCCTGCACCAGGGGACCCCTGTACCTCCCTCGTCCCCCTGCCACTACCAGAACTTTGCCACACAAACCCAATAGAAACAATAAGAAAATTTTCACATAAGTCAAATTCCAATTTGGAAAAACCTGTAGTCCAGGCAACATCAAAATTAAAAGTTTCTATTCATTTCCAAATAGTTCTTCAGCAAAAAGATTTTTTTTTTAAAGAAATTAGTATTTTACAAACTCGAGCCAAATCTGATTTTGTTGCTTGCACTGGCTTTGCCAACATGTATTAAGGAATCATCACTTAGCAACAAAACAATATTGTTCCATCACACACTTTTTTAATGTGCTGTAATCAACCATTGTTGTGCTTTTTTAATGTGTTATAATCAACAAAACAACAGTGCAGATTAGCATCAACACCCATATTCCACACAGAGTTCTTACTGGAATCACTGATAGAATGGAAATCTCTGAAAAAGATCATCTGGTAGATTGTATATTGCATCACAATTATTAACCATGACCTGTCAGGCAGTTGGGTTTTCCACACCTTTTATGCTGCTGGGAGGTGAATGTAAGGACAAAGGAACAGATCATTGTGCTGTGTAATCTGCATTAAGATTTTCCATTTGCGCTCTTTAGGGTTGAGAGAAAGTAGGAGACTGAGGATGAATTAATCCCCATTTCAGAAGAGGTTTGGAAGGGCATAAGCCTGGATTTCCCTGTGGGTAGAGCATGGTGGCTGCTGCTGAGCATTTGGCCACAGTTGAGATGGGGTGAGTGCAGAGGAGGTCACATCCAGCTTATCAGGGACCAGTGAGAACCACTGACCTCACAGAGCGTGACTTACTGTTCTTATATTGGTTTGGCTCCCCTGCTCTTGGAAACTGCCTGCCCCCAGACAGACTGCTGGCTTCATGGGCTGTGCAGTGAAGATGAAGAGCTTGTGTTATGCAGCCAAGTAGCTGAGTGGGAAGGGCTGTGTGGCATGACTGCATGGAACAGCACGGTCACAGCAACACAGCAAAAGCCATCGGTGACTGAGGGATGTGCTGGCATGCCAGTGCTAATTTAATTTAGGTCATGTGGGTAAAACAGAGAGGGAACGTGTCTATATTTATTTTCTCTACTGTTTTCTGATCTGTCTTCTTGTTGAACTAGAGCTGGGTGAGACCTTCTCAGCACAGAAGTACCTCAAAGTCAGTTTTGGGTTCCACTGTGAGTGGAACCCTTGGAGACTTTTTTGGCCTCTGAAAGAATAACAAAATATTGGTAAGCCTTAAGGGAAGCTGATGAGCATCTTGGGAAGACCATTAATTTTGTCTTTTAGCATGGTACATACATATTTGGGAAAAGTTCCAAATGTGAATTTGGGGATTTTTGGATGTGTTTGCATCACTAAGTTGAGACTTGAGGAATAAAGGTCCAATTCTCAGTCTGTCATAGAATTCTTTTGTGATTTAGGATTAGCAATTCAGTCTCTATGTCCCAGACCCTTAGCCAAAAAAAACCCAACAAACTATATTTTTTATTATTTTGTAATTTTGTTTTAAGTGCCATGAGGTCAAGACTAGCTCTACTAAAGTTTCCACAGCTTATTGCAGGCCAAATGCACAGTACATTCATTTCCACATAGCCTTGGTCTCTCCTGTGATGTACATGAATAGCTGATAAACACAGAGAGGAAGGAGGTTTGACACCTCTTGTAAACTGAAATTTGGGACTCAGCTGTTGAGCTGAGACCCTGGAGCTGAAACCTTTAGCATTCTTTGAGGTCTGCCCTGCACTTGCTGTCTTTTTCTTTTTAATTCAAAGTCTTCAATCCAAGCACTGACTGATGGGACGACACATGGAATCTAAGGACATCTGTTTAACAGCTATCAGCAAAAGGGACAGAGATAACAGAAAACGATAAGAGGTCGGAAAAATAATAAATTAAACACCTAGATACACAAGCCCTAAGGAAAACAAGAGATAATAGACATCAGCAAAAGCCTGAGCCATCAGGTCACTAACTGAGGGGCCATTGAGCAAAAAACTCAAGCCTTTAGAGGGCTCAACTAGGATTCTGGAGCTGAACAAAAAGGGAGAAAAGTTTCCCAAATGTACCACTGGAAAGAGTAAACTGATTGTGGGATATTTGAGGAGACTTGTAAGGTTGTATGAAGTTGCTTATGGAATGCTTTGAGGGAATTCTGAGGATGCAGGAAAATTATTATGGGACATTTAGGGGAAGGGCTAAATGTGAGAAAGGGAAGGATCAAGCTTGGTTGGGGTGGAACAAGCACGGCAAAGTGGAGAACTTCAGTTTGTTCTGTCTTCTTATTAAATGCTATTCCCATGTTCATACACGCATAGAATGGTTTGGGTTGAAATAGACCTTTAAAGATCAACTAGTCCGACTCACCTGCCACAGACAGTAACACTTTCCACTAGACCGGGTTGCTAAAACCAACCTGGCCTTGGATGTTTCTAGGGACATATTTCTCAGCAATCTGACCTACTGTTTTACCACCCTCATTGTAAAACATTTCATCTTATTACTAGTTTGAGTCTACCCTCTCCTAGTTTAAAACCATCTGAAAAGGAGGATCAGGATTAGGACATCTGTGTTTCTCATGCCTCTGTGAGTGCTGTTGCTTTCTGTATGGGTACTGCTAAAAGCCCTGTTCTCTGTGTTGGTTGTAATCTTTGGTACCTGCTCATCCTTGTTACTTGCTGGACCTACAGATGGAAACAGCAGCAGCATCACCAGTGGATGGTCAATTCAACAATTCTTATATCCCTCAGTCCAGCAGCTGTGGCATTCCTGAAAGTGAAACCTGGAGTGCAAAGTTTGCTCTTACCCTAACAACATGTTATACCATCAGCCTTTATTTTAAATGTAGTTTTGATTAGGGAAGAGCCTGCATTTGGAAATCTGAATCTGGCCTAGATGCAGTCAGGATTTGCCCCTCAGGGCTTCCTCAGCCAAAACACTGTGACTGGCCGATGACAGAAAGTGCAGTGCTGTGTCCCCTTGGGGGGAGAAGAGTCAGGAGTGAAGGGTCAAAACTGAGCACTGGGAAAAGGGGCAGGGGCTTGTGGCTTCTCACTGTTAAAAATTATTTTAATTTGCAATAGAATTAATTAATTTTCCCCAAGTCATGTCTGTTCTGTCCCTGATGGTAACTGCTGAGTGATATCGAGGTCTTTGTCTCTACCCAAGAGCTTTTCCATCCTATTCCATTCTGGGTGGGCAGCTGACAGCTGGACAAGGTCAATCTACCAGAATTGTATTATAGTATAATATTATAATAGAGAGCTCTGGCTAGAGAACAGTGGCTTGTATCATATGATCTTGGGCACATATTTTCCTGCCCACAGATCTGCATTTCTGCCTCTAGAAGAGGTCCTGGTAGACCTGAACTACTTTAGGTAGTGTTTGAAGATCTGCTTCTGAAAACAGCTGTATAAAAATAGGATACTAAGAATATTAGTTTCTTTACAGCACTGATTTTGGTTCTGGTTCAGAGCAGAAGAATGTAGAGACATGAATAAATGAAGAGGTGTTGTTCTGAACTTTCATGTTTCTGAGAACTGAATTCAGACCATCAGTTAGATCAGGGCCTCTTTGATGTCAAAAGCCCTTGTCCAACGAAAGAGTTAAAAAAACCCAACCTAATCGTGCATGAGTAATTACACCTCAGGAGAACTCAAGGTCATATATCCTGACATGAGCAAGGTGGGTTTTGTAGTCAGTGAAATGGGAGTCACCTTGAGGTCATCTTGCCTGTTTAGAGGAAGTGCACGATTAGTGACGTTATTTGGATATATACACTGTGCATTCCTTCATGAGGAGATGGAATACTAACACAGAGCTGAAAGGATGGCATGCATTCAGGAGAATGAGACATGAAATGTCTTCTCTTAATAAGAGAGCAGAGAAATAGAAAGCATATTTTCCTAACACCAGGTGTTAAAGAAAGTTTGGCACAAAATCATCTTCCTTGGCACTAGGTTTTACAATAAGAACTGGAATTATGAGTTTTGTTAATGTTGCAGACATCATGCTGATCACTTCCAGATTGTTATATTAATCTGCTGAAATAATTAAAAAAGTTGTGTTTACCTTTTTATTTCTTTTTTTTTTTTAATCACTGTTTTCCCCTGCAGTTAATTGCAGTCTCTTCCTTGTCTACACATATTTTCAGGCTTGCTAACAGTTCTACTTTTTAGATTAGATGTAACATTCTTTCCTGTGTGCAGAAGATGAGCCTTTTTCATCTGAGATGACCTTATTTCTCTTTTCATTAGTTTCATGCATCAAATTAGAAGACAATACATAGAGTTGGATGCACCCTGCTCAAGTGCAGTGCTATAAATCTCATAGATCTTTTCTAGCTATAATTTAACTTCTGGAAGCACATGCATTCTCACATAGTAAACAGCAAAGTCAAATGACTTTGCTGCAAACATGTTTCATCACCTTGAGCATTTCACTCTTCCTGCCTTTTTTAGGCAGCAAAATGTTTACAGCGCTTACAGTGTCTACCTTATAGAAAATGCAGAAAGGAGATTCTCTGAGATAATTTAAATACAGTGGAATGACGCAATCATTATTATAGAAATAGTCTGAACAGTTTCTGCAAGGAAAAGTTGTTAAGCCTATAGGTGTAATCAAAAACAAAACAAAACAAAACAAAACAAAAAACAAACAAACAAACAAACAAAAAAACCCAAACCAAAACAAACAAAAAAACCCACTTGTATGTGAGAATATAAGCTGTAGACAGAACATGTGAATGGTAAATCTAAATATGTTAGGTTCATAGATTTCATACTTTTTAAATTCATCTTCCTCTCTCCTGGAATTGCCCATACTAGACCTCACATTTGGGTGTTTCTTTAACAAATTTTATCTCATCACAGTGAGAACAGGTGTCAGAGATTGCTTCCCTCCTTCAGCATCAGTTGCTTTGGGGCAGCAGTAGCTCCAAGAAAGCAGGGGCTTCCTTGCAGGACTCACCTTCTCAGCCTCTGACTTACAGAGAAAACCCATTCAGGTATGAAACAATTGATAGGAAAAAAAAAAAAAAAAAAAAGGGAGGTTTTCCAGGTGAAGAACAATTATTAACAGTCTGCATCCTTTGTCATTGTGTCTCTTAGACAGGTCTAATAAGGCAGGTCTAATAACCCAGAAGTTGTGTTTAAAGCTTTTGCTGCAGCTTAACAGCAATGGAAAAACTGGATTCTCAGAGCTTTCAGCTTTTTACCCCAAGAGGGACACTACCATTCTTTCTAATTTAATAGAAAAATGTCAAGAAGTTTAGGAGTGTAGTGCAGAGGACTGGCAGACATTTCCAATAGGGAAACAAATTAAAACTGCCCACATAGACCACAAGAGAGGGACTTCAGAAAGGAGCTCTGGGGTTCCTGGAGAAGATCTCATGCAATGAGATTTGTTGGCTGTCATGTCTGCAGCCAAAGACACGACTTCTTGAAGAAAAAAAAAAAAAAAAAAATCAGAGGACAAGCAGGCAGGCAATCTCTCACCTTCCTGGCAGCTTGAAACATTGAAAGTCACAGACATTCCAGTGGAAGCCTCAAGAAATCAACAAAGCTTAACTGCCTCACAGGCCGAAAAACAACCACCTAAAAGAAGGCCTTCTCCACTAAGGAGTGTTAGTGGGGTTTTCTCCTCTTTTTTGTTCCTAAGGTAGCAGGTCCTTCGCCCAGGAAACAGCAGGCATCTAAATACTTCTGTCAGTTGGCTAAGACTGCCTGAAGGTTGTCAGACTTGAACTTTCTTTTATTACAGAGACAAGGGCTTTGACAGGTTTTTTAGGAAGTCATAAAGCTTCCTCACATACTGGAAAAATCCTCTTTGTAGCATAGGGTAGGAGAGAGAACTTCCAAAGAATCTCTGAGGTTGAAAGGGACTTATAAAAGACCATGTAGTCCAACTTCATGTTTCTCAAACCAAGGTCAGCAAAAACCAGCTGCTTGGGCTGATGTCCAGATGTGTTTCAAATATCCCCAAGGGTATAAAGTCCATAGCTTCTCTAGGCAACCTGTTCCAGTGTTTGATCACCCTCATAGTGAAAAAGGGTTTGTTTTATTATGTTTAAATGGTATGTCCTGCATTTCACTTTAGTCTGTGCCCATTGCCTCTTGCCTTGTCACTGGGCACTACTGAAAAAAATCCAGTTTGATCTGGTCTCCTTTGCTTTTATTTATTTATATGAATGGATAAGTCCTCCCCTGCACCCTCTCACCAACCAGGTAATTAGCTCAGTTGATTAGAGCATATTGTTAATAACACCAGAGTTGTGGGTTTAATCCCTGTATGGGCTATTCACTTAAGAGTTGGACTCAGTGATCCTTATGTGTCCCTTCCAACTCAGAATATCCTGTGATTCTGTAATTCATGAAAATGTTGAACTCTACTGGCCTCTACACTAACCTCTCAGGCTACTTCACTAATGACTGGCCTCCAACTTGCTTTTGTGTCTTTGGTCACAGCACTTTGCAGGCAGCGGTTCAGCCAGGTCTCAGTCCACCTTGCTGTCCATTTACCTACCCCTTATTTGATCGGTTTGTCCATGAAGGCACTGCAGAAGACAGCATCAAAAGCTTTGCTAAAGTCAAGGTGAACAATATTAACTGAACCAGTCATCTCATTATAGAAAGCTATTAGATTGATTAAACATGACTTCTCCTTCAAAAATCCATTCTGACTCCCCACAATCACACTGTTCTTTGTATTTTTGGATATAGTTACCAGGAGGATTTTCTCCATCACCTTCCCAAGGATTGATTTAGTAGGACTCGTAGTAGTAGGACAGTGGTAATGTTTTTTAAACTAAAAGGGGCTGGATTAAAACTAGATAAAAGAAAGTAATTTTTTTACAATAAGGGTGATGAAACACTTTAACAGGTTTCCCAGAGATGGTAGATGCCCCATCCCTGGAAACATTCAAGGTCAGGTAGGACAGGGCTCTGAGAAAACTGATGGACTTGAGCCCTGTTTCTTCCAGTTGGTCTAGATGAACTTTAGGAGTCTCTTCTAATCCAAACCATTGTATTACTCTGTGACTCAGGTGAGGCTTCCCAGACTTTAGTTCCCTGGGTTGTCCTTCTTGAAGACAGGAGTGATATTTGCTTTCTTCCAGTCCTCAGAAACATCCATTGATCACCATGACCTTCCAAAGATGATTGAAGGCCGACTGTCAGTGTAGCCACCATCTCCCTCAACACTCACAGGAGCATCCTACAAGGTCCCAGGGACTTGTGTAGGTCTAGACACCCTAAACTGGTCCTCCTGTAATGAGGATAGGTCTTCCTTTCTCCAGGTGTTCCCTCTGGTCTCAGAGGCCTGGAATTCTGGAAGGGCTATCTTGTCAGTACAAACCTAGATGAAGGTTTTTAGTACCTCAGCCTTTTCTGTGTTCTGTTACACTGGGTCTCTTTCCCATTCAGCAGGGCTTCCACATTTCCATGTCATCACTGCTGATACAACTGGAGTAGCCCTTCTTGCTGCTGGGTACATTCCTCATCAATACTTAGCTTGAAGTGCATGTTGGCTTTCCTAGCTAGTCTGGAGCTATTCATTTTTTTTGCAGGTGCATGGATGACTCATCCACCTTTAAAACACAGTGTCCCAAATTATGTTTTTCCGTTCTGAGACAAGAGGTTACACATGCTCATTGAGACTCAGCAGAGGCTGAGAGAGACTGTCTCAAAGAGGCAAGATACAGCCAGTATTTTTATTAATTGTGTCTGGCCTTAATGTGAGGCAGCACTTCCTGGCAACAGCAAAACGCAGGGAGACTGGAGATGGGAGCTGTGGTGTTCCACAGAGCTCTTTTTCAACATGCTTCAGACCTCAGCCCAGATTTTCACAGTCTTCGCCACTTGTGGTCCATACTGGTGATTCCAGTTATGCTTCACAGCTTCTAGTGAAGGAGTTGCCACACCATGACAACTGCTCTGAGTCCAGTTCTCTGACCTTGCTCATAACACTGTCATGTACAGCCCTTAGACCAAAAAGAAATTGTGGAAACATCTTAAATGGCAGCATTTTCATGGAGGAGTAGGAGGAATGGGGGAGTGGGCAAAGCTCTGAGAAGCTTCACTGCTGTTGCTTTTGTGTCCTGTACAGTGAGGCATTTTCAGTGCTTCTTTTTTATAATAAATGATCAGTCATAATAAAGTATTTTTTCCTTAGATGCTTATATTTTTGTTGTGTTTCCTATACTGTTCATAGCATGTACTTAAACTTTGCAAGCAGGAGTCTTCACATCAAACTGAAAATACCTAAAGGAACATTCTAAGTCTGCCACAGTATGCTCAGGTCCCTGGGACTTCAACAGTGGCTTGTAATTTGGACTGTTGCAAATAGACAGAAAGGCTGTCTGGTGCTTTGTAGCATGAAATATTGGTCATATTTAAGGAATAATTTAATTTCCATTTACAGAAAGGCCATGCAAGCCCAAACTGGGAAATGTTCAGTCATCAGCCATAGTTCTGAGACTCAGCAGCAGAGCAGCCTCACCATTACCACTCAACAGGTCAAAATCAACACACTAAGTTAGATAAAGGAAAAACTAAAGGGACAGAAAAGAATGATGGTAAGAAAACTGCGGTATGGGATCTGGTAGCTGATGAAGGATGATGATGAAGCAAGAAGAAACAGTTGCTGGATTTTGTGGGTTTCATCGCATTATGATCAAATAGAAACACAAAAGACCTGGGCCTATTAAGGAATGAGAACCTGTAAAATTGTGAATAAAAAATAGTAGGGAGGAGGATTTGGGAGAGAATAGCTCTGTTAGATCTGTGTCAGCTGGAAAGGCAAAATAGATCAATTTTCTTTTCTTGTTGCAGTGGGCTCCACATTAATTAAAAAAGGGGAGGGAAAAAAAGAAAATCCAGCTGACTAACAAAGCAAATGGTCTGAACAAAGGGAGCTGCCAAATGTACTTCTATCAAAAACCTCCTATTAGACCTGAAAGAAATCACAATCCAGCTCTACAGGACAAAGGAAAATGAAATTCACCTAGAAAATTAGAGAAAGAAAATGAAATTCCACACTACTTTTTGCACAAAACCTTTTGGCATATTACAACCTTCTCAGGAATTAACCATTTTTTGTATGGTGATTTCGTTTGATTTCATTGTGGAAAAGTAGATCTGATACCAAGAAGTTTCCAAAGACTGTTAGAGAGGAAATACACAGCCTAGCTCCTGTGAAGAAGTCAGAGAATATGTTGTGGTCACAGCTCTTGTGCTTTAGAATTTGGATGATTAATTCCCTTTTTTTTTTTTTAGTTATTTGTAATGCAAATTCTTGTAATGCTTTCTTTATGCCTCATATCTGGAGCTTTATTCTTTGTATGCAGCTGTCTTAATTTTCAAAGCTGTCATTATTCTGTAGGATTTGGCCAGATGTAACTTCCTAGTAACGTAAATGGGTTCTGTGAGCTAAGAACTGACCTGCTTACAAAGCCTACAGCAGCATCATGAAGTGCCAGAGAAGAGCTCAGATGATGGAGAACAGCTGGAGATAGACGCCACTTAAATCTCTGCTCCAAAAGCAGATGGTCCTTCACACCTTGGTCAGAAGTAAATCCACTGGTCTAACAGCTCCTGGATGAATTTTTACTCTCAGCTGTTTCATCCGAAGTGAGCAGTCCAAACATCTGCCTGTCACATCAGCATCCTGAATTGATGGAAGATGAAAGCAGGGCAGTGATCAGCAGTTCATATGCTGTGCATGATTTAAGCAACAAAACTAGGCAAGCAAAAAGGCCAAGGTTTGTCCAACTAAGGTTTGATCACTGGAGCTGACTTTCACCTTTTAAAGTACCTGGATTTAAAATGGGTATATATGTTGGTAAGGAATTGACATACTGATTAAAAATGTCCTAATTCAGACTAACATATCTATTTTTATGTGATTAATACTACAAAAAATAGCTAAATGTTATTAAAAATTTCCCATTAGAAGCTACTTCCCATTGGGAAGTAGCTAAGAAGCGCCATGGCATTCTTAAGGAGAGAACTGATTACTCTTTTCTGGAAAATAGTTGCACTTAACAGTAGATTCAAAATATATCTGTGACATCCCCAGATAGTTCACACTGAATCCATACTTCTGTTTCATAAGTTTATGCAAGTTCCATATCCAAGGATTGGTCAGGCAAGACATGAGCCCTGATCATGGAAATGATCGAGAATGTTTAACTCAAATGATGTAATATCAAGTACGTGAGAAGCTTATTAGGCTGTAAGAAATGAGGATGAAGAGAGGACAGGGGAGGAGAAATATTATGTGCAAGACAAATGATGTAGTCATTACTCACTCTGAGCCAACCAGGTCAGTCATCAGTTCTGTCCCTGCTCTGATGAAAGATTTAAACAGGATGGTAACCCTGGCCTAACAAAGCCTTGGCTGCTGCCAGGGGAGCCCAGATGACTGCAGAGCTTGGTGATGTTGCAATCCTGAGATTCCTGCCCCTGGCTGCACTGATTTTAGTTCATTGTTAGTGTGGCTTTTATTTTATTGTCAAAGGCAAATGACACTGACCATGGTTTAACAACGTGGAAAACTTTACAGGAGGCCTATGTAGTAAAATGTCTATCTTGCTCCCAGAACCAGCTGAGATTGATTTGGTTCTGAGCATAATAAAGAAATTCTGAAGAACCTTATCTTCTGGTTGTGACACAAATGCAAAAAAAATGCTTTATGGGAATTTTTCAACACTTTTTTTCTAGATATTTCTTTATTTCTTTTTAATTTTGGTCAGAATTGTCTCAGTACATTAGTTTTGAGGAGTATGCAAGATCTTACCTTGATGCTAAAAATCTGCCAAACTTGGAGTAAAATGTAAGCTGTGACTACAAGTTGGCTGGTATATGACATAGAAACTATCTGCAACTTAATGTTGTTTGGCTGAAAGTAAAAGAAAAAATTACTAGCTTGCTTGAGACTGAAGAAAAAATTCATAACATCATGAAAAGATGAACCTGAAACACCTGGCTGGTGATCCATGTGGTACTTAGGCAGGAAATCACCAACATAAGCATGAATGATGAGAGATCAGTTGTTTTGGAAAAAAAAAAATAACTGGGACAAAACCCCAAGGAGACCTACCAAGGCAAGAGGAGAGCAGAGGGGAAAAGAGGGGAGGGAGAGGGAAAGGGAGAGGAAGAGGATATAAAGTCCCTTCCTTGAACATGACTTCCCTGGTGTTGCCACACAGAGAGGATGATGGACAGCCGTGGTTCGGTCATCACAGGGCATCCTGTGTGCAAATGTACCAGCAGAGCTGGTGTTGGAATGATTGCACATGTTCTCGTGGTGTACACATTAGGTGGGATACTGTTTGTGTTGTTATTAGATTATAGTAAGTCATAATAAGATTATCGATAATAGTTGGAACATTGTTTTATGTAATAAAGGATGGTCTAACTCAATAGATATTCCTTGCTTTTGTTGTCATCTGATTCAACCATCAGTCTCTCTGTGGAAATTGAACCTTCATTCCCTCAGCTGTAATAGTCTGTAACCATCAGGAGACATGAACAGGTACAGGATGCAATTCATGATCAAAGCTAGAGAGTGACTCAGGACAGCAAAGAAAGACAGCAAAAAAATCCCTTAGAGCAGGTGCCAGTTTGTTTCAGCTCCATCTATCTGGAGGAACATGTTCTCCAGAAAACAAAACAAGCCCCTTTTTTGTCCCACTTTAATCTTTCATATTTGTACCATGTGAGACAACTCCAAACAGGAGACTGCCTGCCTGCCTGCCTGCCAGACAGACACCATAGTTTGGAGATGAGCTGTCATCTGGGAGTTCAAATCCAAGTCATCTGAAGAAGACATTTAAACCATTATTCTTGCTGTGTGCTCTTCAAATCACCAGTCAGGGCCATTCAACTCTGTTAGTGCCTTCCAGGCCTGGACACCAGCCAGGGTGATTCTCTTGCTGTGTATTTTTACCAGTAAGGACTGGAAAGGCTTCTTTAGGAGAAGAAAGAGAAATGCCAAAAGTTGATGTTTTTCACAAAGTTTCATTCTTGCTTTCCAGCCAGCCTTAGACATGAGGCTGCCAACTGACCAGCTTAACACAGGATCTCAGCTGTTTTGGGCTTCCCTGCTGGTGTGACCAGCCATACAGAATTCAAGGATGTTCAACTTTATCAGCTTGTGACAAAAAGGGCAATCTTAAACCTTTCTCCTGCAGTTCACCCCTGGAGAAACTGTTTAAATGCTTCTTTGAAGTAGTGTTTCACCTTCTGTGAGATTTTGCAGTGACAATTCTCCTTTCTGAGTTGTGTTTCCACTTCTATTTCCTCGTCTTAGGCAATTACAGACACCAGTTTTGCCAAATGCCTTGACTGTTTGTCATGGTACGTCCTGCAATTGTTTTGCTTGTTGACTGGAGTTTAGTTTTTCTGTCCACCCACCTAAGCACAAGTCTCTAGAAGAGTTCAGGGCTGTGCAGAAGGCAAGCAGCACCCACTTCACCACTCAGGATGTGTTCACATGGAAGCAGAGTGCTCATAAACTCAATTTCTAATTTTATACTATGTAAAAGTCATCAGTGGTGCTTTTTTACACAATGAGGTATTACATTGTCAATATGGGAGTGAAGACAAGGTCAACAATTCCTTCATTCTATTTTCTCAATTGGTTTAAGTGCAGTCTACCTGAGGAACGTGTGAACAAGGATGCCAAAGCATTTAAAATTACAAGAAAAAAACTTCTAAGGTTTAGGTTCTCATGTATCTTGCATGTTATCAAGAATGAATATCCTAGAAGGTGTCAGATGAATGTACTTCCTTTTCAGCATAAAATATTTTTCCTTTGTTGTGCATTTGGAATACTTTAAGATTTTCTGAATCTGGCCCTGAAACGTCCCCCTTTGTGCTTACATGACAAAGAGAGTCCAAAGTTAAATGTCTTGACTAAAAAATTAAACGATTCTCCAAGGACTCTGCAGCTGCTTGGGAAATTTTACATTATTGATATTTGGTCTCTAGAGTTGGGCCAGAAAAGCTCCAATCCACTGCCACAAATGTTGAAGACATATCACTCAAGACTCTGCTGCTGACTTTCACCACCTAGGGCAAGAGACACCAAGAAGGTGGAAGAAGGAGTGATCGGGTCTTCTGTTTGGAAAAAGGAAGAATTTCAGAGGAATTAATTGAACAGAGAGTAAGCCCATTGTTTAATAGGCCTGGTTACAGTTCACCTGTCTTAGGAGGAGCAGAAACTCTGGAACAAGGATGAGGCACAAAGCTGACTAGTGATGTTTTTTTAGGCCCTTTTATTTTAGTTTTCCTGCAGTACCCTCAGCCTCTTTGCTGCAGGTTCCTTCCCTGGGTAATGGATATAATTTTTAGCCATGATGTAAAGGGCTTGTGAAGATTAACACATTAAATTTTCAAGCTTACAATGGTTGAGGAACTGATGTTGAGCTGCACATCAAGCCACCAGTGACTAGGCTAATAGGTTTCTGAGCAAGCCCATGGTGAACTGGTTGTTTCCAAAACCTGCAGTCCCACTGGTCATGATGTATTCCTGGCTCCTGGGTGGATGATACATGCAACATTGAACAGTCTTAGATTATTCATGCTCTGATTTCAGACCTCTGTATTCAGAAATAGCTTCCCAGAAAATTAATACTAAATGGACACTTTGCTTCTTTTTTTTTTTTTTTTTTTTTTTTTTT